>NW_024755801.1:0-12037 GCF_018991925.1 Homarus americanus
TCGGTATTGCTTCGTTCAGTTACGTATTGCTCACTTTGAACCACTACAACAACACACACTGTGAAGTACTGCAACAAGACACACTGTGAACCACTGCATCAAGACACACTCTGAAGTACTGCAACGAGACACAATGGAAGTACTGTAATAAGACACACTGTGAACCACTGTAATAAGACACTCTGAACCACTGCATCACGACACACTGTGAAGTACTGCAACAAGACACACTGTGAACCACTGTAATAAGACACTCTGAACGACTACAACAGACACACTCTGAAGTACTGCAGCAAGACACATAGTGAACCCTGCCTCAAGACACACTTTGAAGTGCTACCAAAAGACCCACTGTGAACCACTGCATCAAGACATACTCTGAAGTACTGCATCAAAACACACTGTGAACCACTGCCTCAAGACACACTCTGAAGTAATGCAACAAGACACACTGTGAACCACTGCATCAAGACACACTGTGAACCACTGCAACACGACACACTCTGAACCACTGCATCAAGACACTCTGAACCACTGCATCAAGACACACTCTGAAGTACTGCAACAAGACACATTGTGAACTACTGCATCAAGACACACATTGAAGTACTGCAACAAGACCCACTGTGACCCACTGCATCAAGAAACACTCTCAGTACTGCAATAAGACACACTGTGAACCATTTCATCAAAGACACTCTGAAGTACTGCAACAAGACACACTGTGAGTCTGCAACAGACACACTGTGAACAACTGCATCAAGACACACTCTGAAGTACTTTATCAATACACACTCTAGTACTATTACAAAACACAGTCAACCACTGCAACAAGACACCTCTGAACCACTGCATCAAGACACACTGTGAACCACTGCATCAGAAACACTCTGAAGTACTGCAATAAGACACACTGTGAACCATTTCATCAAAAGACACTCTGAAGTACTGCAACAAGACACACTGTGAAGTACTGTAACAAGACACACTGTGAACAACTGCATCAAGACACACTCTGAAGTACTTTATCAATACACACTCTGATACTATTACAGAAACACAGTCAACCACTGCAACAAGACATACTGTGAACCACTGCATCAAGATACACTCTGAAGTACTGCAACAAGAACACTGTGAACCACTGCATCAAGACACTCTCTGCAGTACTGCAATAAGACACACTGTGAAGTACTGCAACAAGACACCTGTGAACCACTGCATCAAGACATATTCTGAAGTATTTGCCAATACACACTGTGAACCACTGCATCAAGACACACTCTGAAGTACTGCAACAAGACACAATGTGAACCACTACAACAAGACACAATGTAGTACTGCAACAAGACACACTGTGATCCACTGCATCAAGACACTCTCTGCAGTACTGCAATAAGACACACTGTGAAGTATGCAACAAGACACTGTAAATCACTGCATCAAGACATACTCTGAAACTGCATCAAGACACACTCTGAAGTACTTTATCAATACACACTCTGAAGTACTATTACAAACACTGTCAACCACTGCAACAAGACACACTCTGAACCACTGCATCAAGACACACTGTGAACCACTGCATCAAGATACAATCTGAAGTACTGCAACAAGAGACACTGTGAAGGACTGCATCAAGACAGACTGTGAACCACTGCAACAGGACACACTCTGAACCACTGCATCAAGACACACTCTGAAGTACTGCATCAATACACACTCTAAAGTACTATTGCAAGAAACACTGTGAAACACTGCAGCAAGACAAACTCTGAACAACTGCATCAAGATACACTCTGTAGTACTGCATCAAGACACTCTAAGTACTGCATCAATACACACTTTGAGCTAATACAACAACACACACTGTGAAGTACTGCAACAAGACACACTGTGAACCACTGCATCAAGACTCACTCTTAAGTACTGTAACAAGACACATCGTGAACCACTGCATCAAGACCCACCCTGAAGTACTGCAACAAGACACTGTGAACCACTACAACAAGACACAATGTGAAGTACTGTAATAAGACACACTGTGAACCACTGTAATAAGACACTCTGAACCACAGCATCAAGACACAATGTGAAGTACTACAACAAAACACTGTGAACCACTGCATCAAGACACACTCTGAAGTACTGAAACAAGACACACTCTGAACCACTGCATGAAGACACACTCTAAAGTACTGCTTCAAGACACACTCTAAGAGCTGCAACAAGACACACTGAACCACTGCATCAAGACACACTCTTAAGTACTGTAACAAGACAAACCGTGAACCACTGCATGAAGACCCACTCTGAAGTACTGCAACAAGACACACTGTGAACCACTACAACAAGACACAATGTGAAGTGCTGTAATAAGATACACTGTGAACCACTGTAATAAGACACTCTGAACCACTCCATCAAGACACACTGTGATACTGCAACAAGACACACTGTGAACCACTGCATCAAGACACACTGTGAACCACTGTAACAACACACACTCTGAAGTACTGCATCAATACACACTCTGAAGTACTACAACAAGAAACACTGTGAACCACTGAAACAAGACACACTCTGAACCACTGCAACAACACACACTCTGAAGTACTGCATCAATACACAATCTGTAGTACTACAACAAGAAAGACTGTGAACCACTCCATCAAGACACACTTTGAAGTACTGAAACAAGACACACTCTGAACCACTGCATCAAGACACTATGAAGTACTGCAACAAGACACACTGTGAAGTACTGCAACAAGACGCACTGCGAACAGCATCAAGGCACACTCTGAAGTACTGCATCAAGACACACTGTGAACTACTGAAACAAGACACTGTGAACCACTGCATGTAAACACACTCTGAAGTACTACAACAAGAAACACTGTGAACCACTGCATCAAGACACTCTGAAATACTGAAACAAGACACACTCTGAACCACTGCATCAGACACACTTTGAAGTACTGCAACAAGACACACTGTGAAGTACTGCAACAAGACACTGAACCACTACAAGAAGACACAATGTGAAGCACTGTAATAAGACACACTGTGAACCACTGTAATAAGACACTCTTGAACCACTACAACAAGACACTCTGAAGTACTGCAGCAAGACACATTGTGAACCTGCATCAAGACACACTTTGAAGTACTGCAAGAAGACTCACTTGAACCACTGCATCAAGACATACTCTGAAGTACTGCATCAAGACACACTCGACCACCATCGAACCACTGCAACAAGAACACTGTGAACCACTGCAACAAGACACCTCTGAACCACTGCAACAAGACACACTCCTGAAGTACTGCATCATGACACACTCTGAAGTACTGCATCAATACCACTGTGAACCACTGCATCAAGACACACTCTGAAGTACTGCAACAAGACACACTGTGAACCACTGCATCAAGACATACGCAAAATACTGCATCAAGACACACTGTGAACCACTGCATCAAGACACACTTTGAACAGCATCAAGACACCTCTACGAAATACTGCATCAAGACACACTGTGAACTGCAAAACAAGACACTGTGAACCTGCATCAGACACTGGAATACTGCAACAAGAACACCAGGAACACTGCATCAAGACACCTCTGAAATAATGCAACAGACACACTGTGAACTGCTGTAATCAAGACACTCTGTGAACCACTGCACAAGACACACTTTGAAGTACTGCAACAAGACACACTGTGAACCACTGCATCAAGACATACTCTGAAGTACTGCAACAAGACACACTGTGAACCACTCCAACACACCTCTGAAGTAATGCAACAAGACACACTGTGAACCCATCAAGACACACTGTGAACCACTGCAACAAGACACCTCTGAACCACTGCATCAAGACCTCTGAAGTACTGCATCAAGACACACTCTGAAGTACTGCCTCAGACACATCTCTGAAGTACTGCAACAAGACACACTGTGAACCACTGCATCAAGACACACTGTGAACCACTGCATCAAGACACACTCTGAACACTGCATCAAGACACTCTGAACGCTGCTAGAACACTGTAGAACACTGCATCAAGACACACTCTGAAGTACTGCAACAAGACACACTCTGAACCACTGCATCAGACACTGAACCACTGCATCAAGACACACTCTGAAGTACTGCATCAAGACACACTGTGAACCACTGCATCAAGACACACTCTGAAGTACTGCAACAAGACACTGTGACCACTGCATCAAGACACTCTGAAGTACTGCAACAAGACACCTGTGAACCACTGCATCAAGACACACTCTGAAGTACTGCAACAAGACACACTGTGAACCACTGCATCAAAGACCTGTGGAATACTGACACAAGACACACTGAACCACTGCAATAAGACACTCCTGAACCACTTCAACAAAGACACACTCTGAGTACTGCAACAAGACACACATGAATCTGCAACAAAGACACTGTGAACACTGCATCAAGACACTTGCAGACCACTGCATCAAGACACACTCTGAAGTACTGCAACAAGACACACTGAACCACTGTAATAAAGACACTCTGAAGTACTGCAACAAGACACACTGTAATGCTGCAACAAGACACTGTGAACCACTGCATCAAGACACACTCTGAAGTGCTGCAACAAAGACACACTGTGAAGTACTATCAAGACCTGAACCACTGCATCAGACACCTCTGAAGACACGCCGAACACTGTGAACCACTGCATCAAGACACACTCTGAAGTACTGCAACAAGACACTGTGAACCACTGCATCAAGACACACTGTGATGCATACAAGACACACTGTGAACTACTGTAATGACACACTCTGAACCACTGCAACAAGACACACTGTGAAGGCACAACAAGACACACTGTGAATCTGCAAAAGACACTTGAACTGCATCAAGACACACTCTGAAATACTGCAACAAGACACACTGTGAACCACTGCATCAAGACACACATCTGGAAGTACTGCAACAAGACACACTGTGAACCACTACAACAAGACACATATGTGAAGTACTGCATAAGACACACTGTGAACCACTGTAATAAGACACTCTGAACCACTGCATCAAGCAAAGACCTCTGGAAATGCTGCATCAAGACACACTGTGAAGTACTGCAACAAGACATTCGAACCACCATCAAGACACACTCTGAAGTACTGCAACAAGACACACTGTGAACCACTGCATCAAGACACACTGTGAAGTGCTGCAACAAGACACACTGTGAACCACTGCATCAAGACACACTGTGAACTGCAATAGGCTGTGAACCACTGTAATGAACCTCCGGTTCTAACAAGACACTGTGAAGTACTGCAACAAGACCTGGGTGCCAACCGAGCACTGTGAAGTACTGCCAAAGGGTGAACCAAGGCTGGGACACGCAACAAGACACAATGTGAAGTACTACAACAAGACTGGAACCACTGCATCAGCAGACCAATGTAAAAGACACTCCTGAACCACTATAAGACCTGCTGAAGCCTACTTTGCGTGCAACAGACTTTCACTGTGAAGTGCTGCATCAAGACCTCTGCGACAAATTGCCAGGCCACTGTGAACGCCATCAAGACTCCTCTGAAGTGCGCTAGCGCACTGTGAACCACTTTCATCAGACACTATGGAGTACTGTAATCAGATACCACTGTGAGCCACATAAGAACTCTGTACCATTTGCTGACGTGGCATCAGACCTCAGAGTACTGCAACAAGACACGGACACAACAGGGAACCTGTGATGCTGCATCAAGACCACTCGTTCTGCAACAGACCTCTGTGAACCATTGCATCAAGACACAATGTGAGAAACTGTATAAGAGCACTTGAAGTTTTCCACTGTAGTGATGCACTATGAACCACTGCATCAAGGCACTCTGAAAATGCTGCCGAACCTGTGAACCGCAATAGGGCCACACTCTGATAATGCAACAAGACACGGGTTTTGTGTGGTACTGTTATGGAATGCTGTGAAACATGGAGACACTCATGAAATGCTGCATCAGGACATATCTTGAATTGCTACAACGGTTGGTGGTGTTTTTGTGGGGGGTGGAAGAAACAATGTAGTGCTGTTTATAAGATACACTGTGAACCACTGTAGTAAGACACTCTGAACCACTACAACAAGACACAATGTAGTATGTGCAGCAAGACACGCGTTTTTGAGTTGGTGTGCTGCAACGAGACACTAAAATGTGCATCAGAACCTGTGAACAAGCAAGATTTATTCCTGAAGTGCTGCAATGAGACGCATCTGTAAATAGGACACGCTCTGAGTACTGCTAACAGTCACACTGTGAGCCATTATCAGAAGACGCATGTGTGCTCTGTAAGTTTTTTGGCTGAAATAAGACACTCTGTCAAGTAGCTGTGATCATGCATAGAGTCTGAGTGCCAACAAGACTGACTGTCATTTGCATCAGGGACTGTAGAATGCTGCATCAGACACTGGTGCAGCATGTACTGTAATAGACACTCTGTGAACCATTGTATTAAGACGCCAGACAACTGCATTAAGACACACTCTGAAGTACCATAGACCTGTGACTATGCATCAGACCTGTAGGAACATAAGACCTGTGAATAACTGCATCAGACACCTCTGAAGTGCTGGCTTCGTGAAACTGAGTAGTACCTGTACTGTATCAGAGACACACTCTGAAATGCATCAAGACACACTTGAACCACGTGGCACCAGAGTGCTGCAACAAGACGCTGTGAGACCAGCAAGACACAATGTGAAGTGCTGTTGTTAAAGGCAGACCACTGTATAAAGAAAACTCTTGTTCTGTCGGTACCTCTGGAAATTGCTTCAGCAAGATGGCTGTGTACCACACAACAGGAACACACTCAAATTACTGAAGTACTGCATCAATGACAAACTGGAACCACTGCTGAAGTACTACTCTGAAGTACTGCATACAAGACACAATGTTAATGCTGTATCAGACCTGTGAACCACTGAAATAAACTCTAGTGATGCAACAATTGGACTTTGAACCACTGCGTTCAGACATGCTAAGTGCCATCAAGACACTGTGAGGTACGCGTCAGGAAGACAGCGTTTTGCATTAAGACACTGAATCACTAAACAAGACACAATGTAGTGCTGTAATATGACCTGTGAACACTGTAATGAACCTCTGAACCCTATGGCGGTTGCTCTGAAGTACTGCAGCAAGACACACTGTGAAATCTGTAATAAGACACTGTGAACCTGTAAGCAGAGACGTGGTGGTGTGGGGACACTGTGAACCACTGCGTCAATACCTCAGTACGCAATAAGACACACTTTGTGCATCAGACTGCACTGCATCAGGGCACACTCTAGTAAGCTCTGGTTACTGTAATTACAACAAGACAATGTAGGAAGTGCTGTTATAGGCACACTGTGGACCGCTGTAATAGACCTCCTGAACCACTACAACAAGACACACTGTGATACTGCAACAAGACACACTGTGAAGACCATTGCATGAAGACACACTCTGAAGTACTGCAAAAATTACACATAATCAAGTGCTGCAACAAGACACACTGAACCACTGCAGAATACACATTCTGAATTACTGCAACAAGACACACTGTCAAGTAATGAAACAGGACACACTCTGAAGTCTGCAACAAGCCACCTGTGAACCACCACAACAAGACACAATGTGAAATACTGTAATAAGACACACTGTGAACCACTAAAAATAAGACACTCTGAACCACTACAACAAGACACACTGTGAAATGCTGCCAACAAAGACACACTGCTGAACCACTGCAACAAGACACACTGTGAAGTACTGCAACAAGACAAACTGTCAAGTACTGCATGCCAGGGACACATTCCTGAAAGTGCAGCAAAACCTGTGAACCACTAAAACAAGACACAATGTGAAAACTGTAATAAGGCACACTGTGAACCACTGTAATAAGACACTCTGAACCACTACAGCAAGACACATCTGAAGTATTCAACAAGACACACTGTGATGTACTGCAACAAGAGACTCTGTGAACCATTGCATCAAGACAGACTGTGAACAACTGCATCAAGACACACTGTGAAAGACTGCATCAAGGTACACTCTGAAATGTGCAGCAAGACCTGTCAAGTACTGCATCAGGAAGCTACTCTGAAGTACTGTAAAAAAGATACACTGTGAACTACTACAACAAAACACTGTGAAATGAACAAGACACACTGTGATGTACTGCAACAATACACTCTGTGAACCATTGCATCAAGACACACTGTGAACAACTGCATCAAGACACACTCTGAAGTACTGCATCATGACACACTGTGAACCACTGTCAGACACACTCTGAAGAACTGCCAGCGACACACTGTGAACCACTGCATCAAGACACGCTGAAGTGCTGCAAAAGGGCACACATGTGAACCACTGTGTCAGACACTCTCAGAAGAACTGCAACAAGACCCACTGTGAACCATGCATCAAAACACACTCTTAAGTTGCAACAAGACACAGTGTGAACCACTGCATCAAGACAACTCTGGTACTGCAACAAGACGCACTGTGAACTACTGCATGAAGACATACTCTGAAGTACTTCATCAAGACACACTGTGAACCACTGCATCAAGACACACTCTGAAGTGCCACAAGAACACGCTGATGAAATGCATCAAGACACACTGTGCATCAAGACACCATGGTACTAGGACACACTGTGAACCTGCATCGAAGATATGCTGAAGTACTGCATCATGACACACTGTGGTCAACACAGCAGCACACCAGAGAGTATGAAACAAGACACACTCTGATGTGATGCATCAAGACACACTGTGAACCACTGCATCGGAGTTGAATTTGAACCACTGCATCAAGACACTCTCTTTAAATATTGCAGCAGGATACACTGGCAGAACCGCTACATCAAGACACTCTCTGAAGTGCTGCAACAAGACACGCAATGATTGCACTGCATCAAGACACTCTGAAGTGCTGCAACAAGCCACACTGTGAACCTACAACAAGAAACACTGTGATGCTGTAATAAGACATACTGTGAACCACTGTAATAAGACACTCTGAACCACCACAACAAGACACACTCTGAAGTGCTGGAACAAAGACCACTGTGAACCAATGCATCAAAGACACACTCTGATACTGCAACAAGACACACTGTGAACCACTGCAACGAAGACACATTCCTGAGAAATGCTGCAACAAGACAAACGGTCCAGAGCACTACATCCAGGACACACTCTGAAGTACTGCAACAAAGACTTTTTCTATGAACCACTAAAACAAGACAATGTAGTACCATTATAAGACACGCACATGAACCACTATAATAAGACCTCCTGAACCGCACAACAAAGAACACACTGTGATGTGCTGCAACAAAGACGCGCACCAGCGAACCACTGCAACAAGACACACTCTGAGTGCACCGCAACAAGACACACTGTCAAGTACTGGAAAAACAGGACACACTCTTGGAAGTGCTGTAACAAGACTTTTACTGTGAACCACTACAACAAGGCACAATGTGAAATGCTGTAATAAGACACACTGTGAACCTCTGTAATAAGACACTCTGAACCACTAACAAAGACACACTGTGAAGTACTACAACAAGACACACTGTGAACAAATACAACAAGACACACTCTGAATCACTGCAACAAGACACATTGTGAAATACTGCAACAAGACACACTGTGAACCATTGCATCAAGAGCACACTCTGAAGTACTGCAACATGACACACTGTAAAGTACTGCAACAAAGACACTCTGAGAAGTACTGCAATAAAGACACTGTGAACAACTGTATCAAAGTCACACTCTGAAGTACTGCAACAAGACGCGCCCTGTCAGAGTACTGCAACCGCTTTTACTGTCAGAAATGCTGCAACAGGACACACTCTGAACCACTGTAATTGGGCACACCAGCGAACCACCATCAGACACACTCTGAGTAATGCAACCGACACACTGTCAGAAATGCTGCAACAAGGGCACCCACAGTGAAGTGCTGCAACAAAGGCACACTCTGATGTGCTGCATCAAGGAACACCCCACTGTCGAACCACTGCATCAAAGACACACTCCTGAACCACTTCACATCAAGACACACTCTTAATGCTGCAACAAGATAAACTGTGAACCACTACATCGAAGACACACTCTGAGAACTGCAACAAAGACACACAATGAACCATGCATCAAAGACACACTCTGAAGTACTGCAACAAGCCACACTGTGAACCACTACAAAAAAACAATGTAGCAGAAATGCTGTTATAAGACACTGTGAACCACTGTAAGCAAAGACACTCTGAACCACTACAACCGACACTGTGAAATGCTACTTATGGGACACACACTGTGAACCATTGCATCAAGACACACTCCCTGAAGTACTGCCACATGACACGCATGTCCAGAGTACTGCAACAAAGACACTGAACCACAGCAACAAGACACATTCTGAAGTGCTGCAACAAGACGGTGTCGATGCTGAACAGGACACACTCTAAGTACTGCAACAAGTCACACTGTGAACCACTACAAAAGGGCACAATGTGAAGTGCTGTAATGAACACTGTGAATTACTGAAATAAGAGCATCTGATTAAGACACACTGTGAAGTGCTGCTAGACTCTGAGTGATTCGCTTAACAAGATACACTCTGAAGTGACTGCAACAAGACACACTGTAAGATGCTGCTTCAGGATACTTAAGTGCTGCAACAAGACGCACTGTGAAACACTAAAGTAAGCACAAAACGAAGCACTGTAATAAGACACTTGCTGTTAGACAGTTGACCAGTAGTAGACACCTCTGAGTGCTGCAACAGACACACTGTGACATGCTGCAACAATACCTGTGAACACTGTAAAGGCACGACTGTGAACCGGTGCGTCAGGCACTCTGAAGTGCTGCATCAAGGCACCGTGGACCCTGCATCAATACACACTCTGAAGTGCGCAACAAAGACACTGAAAACTCTGCATCAGGCACATCTGAATCCACTGTCGGGCCTCTGGAAGTGCGGCAACAGACACACTGTGAAGTACTGCAGCGAGACTTACTGCGATGTACTGCAACAGACACTCTGTGAACCATTGCGTCAGGCACCTGCCAAGAGTGCTGCGTAAGACACACTGCGTGTGACTGCAACAGACCTCTGTGAACCACTACAACAAGACACACTGGAAGTGCTGCAGCAAGACACACTGCGATGTCTGCAACAAGACGCTCTGTGAACCATTGCATCAAGACACACTGTGAAGTACTGCGGCAAGACACGACTGCGATGTGCTGCAGGACTCTGTGAACCACTACAACAAGACCACTGCGAAGTGCTGCAGCAGACACCTGGTGTACTGAAACAAGAGATTTCTGTGAATTCACTACAACAAGACACACTGTGATGCTGTAGCAAGACGTGCGATGTGCTGCACCAAGACACTCTGTGAACATTGCATCAGACACACTGTGAACGCTGCATCCAAGACACCTCTGATACTGCAACAGACACTGTCAGAGTACTGCATCAGGACACACTCTGATGCAACAAGACCATGTGAACCACTACAACAAAGCTTGCTGTGAAGTGCTGCAACAAGACTACTGTGATGTACTGCAACAAGACACTCTGTGAACCATTGCAGCATGGCCTCTGAAGTACTGATGACCCACTGAGAACAACTGCATCAGACACACTCTGAGTACTGCATCAGGCCACTGTGAACCATTCTGTGTCAAGACACACTCTGAAGAACTGCTCTAAGACCCACTGTGAACCACTGCATCAGACACTCTGAGTAAAGAGCAACAAGACACGCTGTGAACTAATACAAAAGACACATGTATGCTCTTATAAGACACACTGTGAACCACTGCATCAGAAGACACACTTTGAACCACTGCATCAAGACACACTCTTGAGTACTGCAACAAGACACACTGTGAACTAATACAACAGACACAATGTGAGAGTGCTCTTATAAACACTGTGAAGCAATACGTAATAACCC
>NW_024755802.1:0-11502 GCF_018991925.1 Homarus americanus
TCCAGGTGCACACCTCTGACACTCCCAGGCACACCTCTGACACTCCCAGGTACACCCCTGACACCCCTGTGCAAACCTGAGACACTCCCAGGTACACACTGACACCCCAGGCACACCTCTGGACTCCCCAGGCACCCCTCAGACACTGGTACACCCTGACACTCCCAGGCATACCTTGACACTCCCAGGCACACCACTGACACCCCAGGCACACCCCTCTGACACTCCCATGCACACCTCCCTGGACACCTGCACACCCCACACTCCCTGGTTCTCCCTGACACCCCAGGCACAACCCCCAGACACCCCATGCACACACCAGACACCCAGGCACACCCCTGACACCTGGTACTCCCCTGACACCCCAGGCACACCCCTGACACCCCCAGGCACCCCTGACACCTGGCACCTCCAACTGCACACTCCGACATCCCCAGGCACACCTGACACCCCAAGACACACTCTGACACCCCAGGCACACCCCACACCCCCTGCACCTCGACACTCCCAGGTACTCCTCTGACACTCCCCAGTTACACCTGCCACTTCCAGTCTCACCCCCTGACACTCCCCAGGCACACCCCCACTCTCCCCAGAACACCTGACACTCCCAGGTACACCTCTGACACCCCAGGCACACCCCTGACACCCCACACCTCCGACACCCCAGGCAAACCCCTGACACCCCAGGCACACCTCTGATACCCCAGGCACACCCCAGACACCCCAGGCACACCCTCCGCACCCCAGGCACACACCTCTCACACTCCCAGGCACCCCTGTGACTCTCCCAGTTACACCTCAGACACCCCAGGCACACCCCTAGACACTCCCCAGGCACACCCCAGACACCCCTGCACACCCCTGACACTCCCCAGGCACACTCTGACACTCCCAGGCACACCTGAGACACTCCCAGGCAAACCTGAGACACCCAGGCCACCCCTGACACCCCCAGTACACCCCACACTCCCCAGGCCCCTGACCCCTGGCACACCCCTGACACCCCAGGCACACCCTTGACACCCCAGGCACCACTGACCTCCCAGGTACACCTCTGACACCCCAGGCACACCTCTGACACTCCCAGGCACACCTCTGACACTCCCAGGCACACCTTGACACTCCCTGGTACACCACTGACACTCCCCAAGCACACCTCTTACACTCCCTGGTTCTCCCCTGACACCTGCCACACTCAGACACTCCCAGGCACACCTAGACACCCCGGCACACCTCTGACACAGGCACATCTCTGACACCACAGGCACACCTCTGTCACCCCAGGCACTCTGACACTCACTGGCACACACCTGACACTGCCAGGCACACCTTACACACCCCGGCCACCCCAGACACTAGCACCCCTGACACCCCAGGCACCCTCTGACACCCCTGGCACACCTCTGACACCCCAGACAATCCCCCATATCCCCTGGTACATTCTGACACTTGCACACCCCACACTCCTGGTTCTCCCTGACACCCCAGGCACACCCCAGACACCCAGGCACACCTCTCACACCCCAGGCACACCCCACACTCCCAGGCACCCCTGTGACTCCCCAGCCACACACCCTCAGACACTCCCCAGGCACACCTCAGACACTCCCCGGCAAACCCCAGACACCCCCAGGCACACCTCAGACACCCCCAGCACACCTCCTGATAATCCCAGGCACACCTGAGACACTCCCAGGCAAACCGAGACACTCCTAGGCACACCCCTGACACCCCAGGCACACCTTACACCCCAGGCACCTCAGACACTCTGGCACACCCCTGACACTCCCAGGCACACCTTGACACTCAGGTACTCCACTGATCCTCCCAGGCACACCTCTGACACCCCAGGCAAACCCTCTGACACCCCAGGCACACCTCTGACACTCCCAGGCACACCTTGACACTCTGGCAACACCACTGACACCCCAAGCACACCTTACACTCCCTGGTTCTCCCTGACAACCCAGGCCACACCTCAGACACCCCAGGCACACCTTAGACACCCCCAGGCACACCCCACACCCCAGGCACATCTCTGACACCACAGGCATACCCTGTCACTCCCCAGGCACCCCTGACACCCCCTGGCACACACCCGACACCGCCAGGCACACCCCACACACCCCAGGCACACCCCAGACACCCCCAGGCACCCCTCTGACACTCCCCAGGCACCCTCTGACACTCCCTGGCACACCCCTGACACCCCCAGACAATCCTCCTGATACCCCTGGCACACCCTCTGACACCCCAGGCACACCCCCACACTCCCCTGGTCTCCCTCTGACACCCAGGCACACCCCAGACACCCCAGGCATACCCCTGACACCCCCAGGCACACCTCTGATACTCTGGGCACACCCCAGACACCCCAGGCACACCTCTCACACCCCAGGCACACCTCTCACAACTGGCACTGCCTGAACTCCCAGCACACCTCTGACACCCCAGGCACACACAGACCCCAGGCACACCCCCAGACACCCCCAGGCACACCTCAGACACACTCCAAGGCACACCTTGATACTCTCCCAGGCACACCCTGAGACACTCTTGTCAAACCTGAGACATTCCTAGCACACCCATGACACTCAGGGCAACTCTGACACTCCCAGGCACTTCATCAGACACCCCTGGCACACCCCAGACACCTTACACACCTTGACGCCCAGGCACTCCACTGATAATTCCCAGGCACACCCTGAGACTCCCCAGGCACACCTCTGACACTCTGGCATACCCCTGACACTCCCCAGGCACACCCGACACTCCCAGGCACTCCACTGACACCCCCAGGAACCGCCTGACACTCTAGGCACGCCTGCGACACCCCAGGCACCTCCGACACCCCCAGGCACACCTCCAACACTCCCCAGGCACACCCCTGAAACCCCAGGCACTCCTCTGACACTCTGGTACACCCCCTGACACCCCAGGACCTCTGACACCCTGGTACACCTCTGACACTCCCCAGGCACACCTCTGACACTCCAGGCACACATCTGAACTCCCATGGACACTCCTGACACTCTAGGAACACCTCTGACACTCCCAGGTACACCTGACACTAGGCACACCTTAACACCCAGTTACACCTCCGTCACCCACCACACCCCTGACACCCCAGGCACACCTGACACTCCAGGCACCTGATACCCCAGGCACACCTCTGACACCCCAGACACTCTGATCTGCCAAGGAACACTGAGGCATACCCCAGACACTTGCACACCTCTGACACTCTAAGGCACACCTGACACCCCAGGCACACCCCCACACCTCAGCTACACTGACACCCCTGGTACACCCTGACACTTGTAACCTTGACACTTCAAGGAACCCACTGATACCCCAGGCACACCCTGACACTCCAGGCACACCTCTGACACTCCCAGGTACTCTCAGACACTCCCCTGGTACACCCTGACACTCCCCAGGCACACATTTGACACTCCCAGGCACTCCACAGATACCCCAGGCACACCTCTGACACTCCCCAGGCACACCTCTGACACCTGCACACCCCTGACACCTCAGGCACACCCTGACACCCTGGCACACCACTGACACCCAAGCACACACCCCACACTCTGGTTCTCCCTGACACCTACAGGCCACCTCAGACACCCCAGGCACACCTGACACCCCAGGCACACCTCTGACACTCCTGGGCACATCTCTGACACTCACAGGCATACCTGTCACCCCAGGTACTCCCTGACACTCCTGGCACACCCCTGACACTCCCAGGCACCTCTGGCACTCTGGCACACCTCTGACACTCCAGGTACACTCTGACACTCCCAGGTACCACTGACACCCCAGGAACTGCCTGACACTCCTAACCCTCCAACACTCCTTACTGCACACCCCCCCTGACACCCCAGGTACCTCTCTCACACTCTCTGCACACCCCTCTGACACCCCAGGCACACCTCAGACACTCCCAGGCACACATCAGACACCCCAGGCACACCTCTGACACTCCCCAGGCACACCTCTGACACTCCCCCAGGCAGCCACCCCTTGACACTGCCAGGTACTCTCTGACATTCCCCAGGTACACCTCTGACACTCCCAGCCACACCTCCGTCACTTCCAGCTACACCCTTGACACTCCCAGGTACACCCATGACTCTCCCAGGAACACCTCCGACACTCCCAGGCACACCTCTGACACTCTGGTGCGCCACTCTGACACTCTGTGCCTCCTGACACCTCTGTGCACACCCCCTGGACACCTAAGGCACACCTCTTGATACTCCCCAGGCACATCCCTCAGACACTTGCACAATCTCACCTCCCAGGCACACCTCTCACACTCCCCCAGGCACCCCTGTGACTCTCCAGTTACACCAGACACCCAAGGCACACCCCAGACACCCCAGCCACACCACAGACACCCCAGGCACACCCCCAGACACCCCCAGGCACACCCCTCGATACACTCCCCAGGCACACCTGAGACACTCCCAGGTAAACCTGGAGACACTCAGATACACCCCTGACACTCTGGTGGCACACTCTGACACTCCCAGAGGGTACTCTCAGACACTCCCTGGTACACCCTGACACTCCCCAGGTACACATTTGACGCTCCCAGGTACTCCAATTTTGACACTCCCAGGCACACCTCTGACACTCCCCAGGCACACCTCACACTCCCAGGTACACCTCCCTGCTGACACCCTAGGCACACCATTGGACACTCCTGCACACCACTGACACTTGGGCACACCCTACACTCCCTGGTTCTCTGACACTCCCACACCAGACACTCCCACACCTTAGACACTTAGTACACCTCTGACACCCCAGGCACATCTCTGACACCTCACAGGCATACCTGTCACCCCAGGCACTCTTAATACCCTGGCACACCCCTGACACTCCAGGCACCTCTGGCACTCTCTGGTACACCCCTGACACCCCAGGCACACTTGACACCCCAGGTACTCCACTGGACAACCAGGAACTGCTCTGACACTCCCAGGCACGCTCAAGACACTCCCAGGCAGGCACACCTCCGACACTCCCCAGGCACACACCCCTGACACTCCCAGGTACCCTGACACTCTCTGGCACACCCCTGACACTCCCAGGGACTCCTCTGGACACTGCAGGCACACCCTGACACTCCCCAGGCACACATCTGACACTCCCCAGGTACACGCCTGACACTCAGGAACACCTGGACACCCCCAGGCACACCTCTGACACCCAGGCACACCTTTGACACTCCCAGCCACACCACACCTTGTGCTACACTCTGACACTCCCAGGCACACCCCCACACTCCCAGGCACACCCTGATTTGGTGCGCCACCTCTGACACTCTCTCAGGTACCCTGACACCCTGGTTCACCTCTGACACCCAGGTAACACCTCTGACACTCCCAGGTATACTTGACACCCACACCACTGACACTCCCCAGGTACACACTACACTCTAGGCACCTCAGACACACCCAGGCACACCTCCGACACTCCAGGCACACCCGACACCACAGGCACACTTCACACCCCAGGCACACCTCCTGACACTCCCCAGGCACACCCTGACACCTGGTGGCACCCCCAACACTCCCAGGTGCTCCTCTGGCCTCCCAGGTACCTCGGCATTCCCATTACACCTCTGACACTCCCAGTTACACCTCCGTCACTTCCAGTTACACCCCTGACATTTCCAGGTACACCCCTGACACTCCCAGATACACCTCTGATACTCCCAGGTAAACCTCTGACACTCCCAGGTACACCTCCGATACTCCCAGGTACATCTCTGACACTCCCAGGTACTCCTCTGACACTCCCTGGTTCACCTCTGACACTCCCAGGTACACCTCTGACATTCTCTGGTACACCTCTGACACTTCCAGGTACACATCTGACGCTCTCAGGTACACCTCTGACACTCCCAGGTACGCCTCCGACACTTCCCGGTACATCTCCGACATTCGCAGGTAAACCTCCGATACTCGCAGGCACACCTCTGACATTCCCAGGTACACCTCTGACACTCCTAGGTACTCTTCTGACACTCCCTGGTACACCTCTGACACTCCCAGGTACACCTCTTACACTTCCTGGTTCTCCCCTGACACTCCCAGGTACACCTCAGACACTCCCAGGTACACATCAGACACTCCCAAGCATACCTCTGACACTCCCAGGTACACCTCTGACACTCCCAGGTACACCCTTGACACTGCCAGGTACTCCTCTGACACTCCCAGGTACTCCTCTGGCACTCCCAGGTACACGTCTGACATTCCCAGGCACACCTCCGTCACTTCCAGTTTCACCTCTGAGCCTCCAGGTACACCCTTGACACTGCCAGGTACTCCTCTGACACTCCCAGGTGCTCCTCTGACACTCCAGTTACCTCAAATCACTTCAGTTTCACCCCTGACACTCCCAGGTACACCCCTGGCTCTCCAGGCACCTTCCGACACTCCCAGGTACCTCCTGACACTCCCAGGTACACCTCTGACACTCCCAGGTACACCTCCGGCTTGCTCCCAGGTAAACCCCTGACACTCCCAGGTACACCTCTGATACTCCAGGTACCTCAGACACTCCCAGGTACCCCCACGCTCTCAGGTGCCTCTCACACTCCCAGGTACTCCTGTGACTCTCCCAGTTACCTGGAGCACTCCAGGTACACCTCCAGATACTCCCAGGTACACCCCAGACACTCCAGGTACCACCTCAGACACTCCCAGGTACACCTCTGATAATCCCAGGTACACCTGAGACACTCCCAGGTAAACCTGAGACACTCCTAGGTACACCCCTGACACTCCCAGGTACACCTCTTACACTCCCAGGTACTCCTCAGACACTCCCTGGTACACCCCGGACACTCCCAGGTACACCTTTGACACTCCCAGGTACTCCACTGATCCTCCCAGGTACACCTCTGACACTCCCAGGTAAACCTCTGACACTCCCAGGTACACCTCTGACACTCCCAGGTACACCTTTGACACTCCCTGGTACACCACTGACACTCCCAAGTACACCTCTTACACTCCCTGGTTCTCCTCTGACACTCCCAGGCTACACCTCAGAAACTCCCAGGTACACCTTAGACACTCCCAGGTACACCTCTGACACTCCCAGGTACATCTCTGACACTCACAGGTATACCTCTGTCACTCCCAGGTACTCCTGACACTCCCTGGTACACACCTGACACTGCCAGGTACACCTCATACACTCCCAGGTACACCTCAGACACTCCCAGGTACCCCTCTGACACTCCCAGGCACTCCTCTGACACTCCCTGGTACACCTCTGACACTCCCAGATAATCCTCTGATACTCCTTGGTACATCTCTGACACTCCCAGGTACACCCCTGACACCCTGTGCCACACATCTGACACCATGTGGACACGCCTGACACTCTCAGGAACACCCTCGACACCCCAGGCACACCCTCTGACACCCCAGGCACACCCCAACACCCCAGCCACACCTCCGTCACCCACCACACCCCTGACACCCCAGGCACACCTCCTGACACTCCCAGGCACACCTGTGATACTCCCCAGGCACACCCTGACACTCCCCAGGCACACCTCCGATCTGCCCAAGGAACACCTCTGCCTCCCAGGTATACCTCAACACCCCAGGCACACCTCTGGCACCCCAGGCACACCCCGACACCCCAGGCACACTCCTGACACCCCAGGCACATCCTGACACTCCACAGGCACACCTGTCACCCTGCAACTGACACCCCTGCACACCCTGACACCCCAGGCACACCCCACACACCCCAGGCACACCCCAGACACTTCCGGCACCTCTGACACTCCCCAGGCACTCCTCTGACACCCCTGGCACACCTCTGACACTCCAGATAACCTCTGATACCCCCTGGCACACCCTGACACACCCCAGGCACACCTCCACACCCCTGGCTCCCTCCTCTGACACCCCAGGCACACCCCAGACACCCCTAGGCACACCCCTGACACCCTGGCACACCTCTGATACTCCAGGCACACCCCAGACACTCAGGCACACCCCCACACTCCCCAGGCACACCCCCACCTGCACTGCTGTGACCTCCCAGCCACACCCCAGACCAGGCACACTCAGACACCCCAGGCACACCCCAGACACTCAGCACACCCCAGACACCCCAGGCACACCTCTGATACTCCCCAGGCACACCTGAGACACTCCAGGCAAACCTGAGACATCTAGTACACCCATGACACTTGCACAACCTCTGAACACGGCACGCCTGCGACACCCCAGGCACACCTCCGACACCCCAGGCACACCTCCAACACTCCTGCAGGTACACCCCTGAAACCCCAGGTACCCTCTGACACTCCTGGCACACCCCTGACACCCCAGGACTCTGACACCCCAGGTACCTCTGACACCCCAGGCACACCTCTGACACTCCCCAGGCACATCTGACACCCATGGACACGCCTGACACTCTCAGGAACACTGACACTCTATACACCTCTGACACTCCCAGGCACACCTTAACACTCCCAGCCACACCTCCGTGTCACTCACCACACCCTGACACTCCCAGGCACACTGACACTCCCAGGTACACCTGTGATACTCCCCAGGCACACCTCTGACACTCCCTGCACACCTCCGATTCGCCATGGTTCACCTCTGGCTCTCCCAGGTATACCTCTCAGACACGCAGGCACACTCTGGCACCCCAGGCACACCTCCTGACACCCCAGGCACACACCTCCGACACTCCCAGGTACACCTCCGACACTCTCTGGCACACCTGGACACTCCCAGGCACACCTTGACACTCTCAAGGAACCCATTGATACTCCCAGGCACACCTCTGACACTCCCAGGCACACCTCTGACACCCCAGGTACACCTCTGACACCCCAGGTACACCTCCGACACTCCCAGGCACACCTCCAACACCCTGGAAGCCACACTCTGACACTCCCCAGGTACCCTCTGACACCCTGTTCACCCATGACACTCCCCAGGCACACTCTGACACCCCAGGTACTCCACTGACACCCCAGGAACTGCTCTGGACACTCCTAGGCACGCCTGTGACACTCCCCAGGCACACCTCCGACACCCCAGGCACACCTCCAACACTCCCAAGCACACCCCTGGACACTCCCCAGGTACACCTCCAACACTCCCCAAGCACACCTCTGACACTCCCAGGCACACCCTAACACTCCCCCTGTGCCACACCTCCGTCACTTCCAGTTCACACCCCTGACACTCCCCAGGTACACCCCTGACACTCCCCAGGTACACCTCTGATAATTCCCAGGTACCCCTGACACCCCAGGTACACCTCCTGATTCTGCCAAGGAACACCTCTGGCTCTCCCCAGGCATACCTCAGACACTCCCAGAACACCTCTGCACTCCCCAGGTACACCTCTGACACTCCCCAGGCACACCTGACACCCCAGGCACACCCATGACACACTCCCAGGCACATCCCTGACACTCCCTGCAGGCACACCTGACACTCCCAGGCACACCCACACACTCCCAGCCCCCAGACACCCTGCACACCCCTGACACTCCTGGTAGAGACACACCCCTGACACCTACAGGCACACCTCCTCTGATAATTCCCAGCACACCCCTGGGACACCCAGGCACCTTCCTGACACCCCTGGTTAACCCTCTGACACCTGTCTCTGACACCCAGGCACATCTCTGACACCCCAGGCACACCCTGACACCCCTGGCACACCACTGACACTTGGTGGCCAACACTTGACTGCCAGGTACCTCAGACACACGCAGGCACACCTCCGACACTCCCAGGCACACCTCCGGATACCCCAGGCACACTTACACTCCCAGGCACACCCTGATAATTCCAGGTACCTCAGAGACACCCAGGTACACCTCCGACACTTCCAGGCACACCTCCATTCCCCAGGCACACTTACACTCCCAGGCACACCTCTGACACCTAGCCACCCCTGACACCCCAGGTACCTCTCAACACCCCTGGTACCTCTGGACACTCCCCAGGCACACCTTGACATCCCCAGGCACACCCCTGACACTCCCCAGCCACACCTCCGTCACTCCAGTCACACTCTGACACCTCCAGGCACACCCCTGGACACCTAAGGCACACCTCTGACAACTTGTGCAAGCACACCCTTGATAACTTGTTCTCCGATAATCCTGTTGCACATCTCTGTCACCCAGGTTCTCCCTCTGACACCCCATGTACACCTCCGACAATCCCAGGCACACCTCCGACACCTGGTGGCACACCCACACACCCCAGGTCCCTCCCCTCAGACACTCCCCTGGCACACCCCGACACTCCCCAGGCACACCCCTGACACTCCCCAGGCACACCCTGACATTCCCCAGGCACACTCCCCACACTCCCAGGGTACTCCTCTGACACTCCCCTGCACACCTCTGACACCCAGGCACACCCTCTTACACCTGGTTCCCTCCCCATACCACAGGCACACCTCAGACACCTAGCAGGCACACATCAGACACTCTGGTGCTACCACCTCTGACACTTGCACACATCTGACACCTACAACAATCTCTTGACACCGCCATGGCACTCCTACACTTGTACCCTCTGACACTTGTGTCATTAATGTCTGACATTCTCAGGTACACCTCTGACACTTGTAGTCACACCTGTCACCTGCCACACCCCTGACACTCCCCAGGCACACCCCCTGACTCTCCCCAGGAACACTCTGACACCCCAGGCACACCTCTGACACCCCCAGGCACACCTCTGACACTTCCAGCACACCTGGGACACCCAGGCACACCCCCTGACACCCCAGGCACACCTCAAGATACCCCAGGCACACCCCCAGACACCCCAGGCACAATCTCACACTCCCCAGGCACACCACACTCCCAGGCACCCCAGACTCTCCCAGCCACACCCCAGACACCCCAGGCACACCCAGACACTCCCAGGCACACCCCAGACACCGCCAGGCACACCTCAGACACCCCAGGCACACCTCTGATACTCCCCAGGCACACCTGAGACACCCTAGGTAAAATCCTGGAGACACTCCTAGGCACACCTCGACACTCCCCAGGTACACCTCTGATAATTCCCCAGGTACACCTCTGACACTCCCCCAGGCACACCTCCGATTCGCCAAGGAACACCTCTGGCTCTCCCAGGCATACCCCAGACACTCCCAGGCACACCCCTGGCACCCCAGGCACACCTCCGACACTCCCAGGCACACCTCCGACACCTTGCACACCTCCGACACCCCCTGCACACCCCCTGACACTCCCCAGGCACACTCTTTGACACTTCAAGGAACCCACTGATACTCCCAGGCACACCTCTGACACCCCAGGCACACCTCTGACACTCCCAGGCACACCTCTGACACTCCCCAGGCACACCTCCTGACACTCCCAGGTACACCTCCAACACTCCCAGTTACACCCCTGACACTTGGTGGTACCTCTGACATCTCTGGTACACCCATGAC
>NW_024755803.1:0-4323 GCF_018991925.1 Homarus americanus
GTTGACTCTATGTTTCGCTTCGATAAATGACATATATCACAGAGGTGAACTGGCAAACTGAACTTTGACCTGAAGATCAACGACTGACCGATTTAGAAGATGGGGCTTCGCTCTATCGTATCCCATTTGAGAGTTTTATAATGAAGCCCTGAATTAGCCAACAACCCTGGCAGCCTAATTTGGATTCGAACTTTTATCTTGTTCTATAGAATGATATAAATTCACCAGAGTTTGCAGTTAAGAATGACAAAAATGATTTGGGACTTAGAACCTTCCATATCAGGATAGGTTAGAAGAAACTTGAATTTGGTATCCCTAGAAAGACAAAGAGCAGTGGGAGATATGATAGAAGACGTATGGGGTGGAAAGGAATCACAAAGGATATAGATAGTTCTCAATATCCATAGAGAGACTCTGATAATGATCCAAGGGTTTAGGTTTCTGGAGGGAGATAGGAAGAAACTGTCTACAAATAGGTGGTGGATGAGGAATGTTTCAGTAACTTTGGTAGAAGTATGAACTCTGAAAGCTCTAAAAGGAGGCTGAGATTCATGATGATAGATAGAATCATAGATGCACAGCCAACCGGCTCATTGCAGACTTCCTTATTTTCATGTTCCTATGTTCAACCTCAACATAAAAGACAAATTCACCTCCATGTGTTAAAATCTTACTACACTATATTACCGTCACCACTATACCAAACCTGTGTAATATTAACACACTAATACACTATTAAGATATCACCAAATCCATCAATAAACAGTACATCTTCCTTTACACTTGATTAGAAAGAAAAACAAGAAAATATGCCCAGAATCTCAATTTCATTCACTAACATTACGAAAAATTACAAGAGTTAAGAGTCAAAGCAAGATATGTACTGTATGCAATGTTGATGTTATTTTGTTCGCCATCATTGTGTCCTAAAGTTAATCTGTTTTGTGAAGTAAATCCTCGGACTTGGGAACAAATCATCATGTGTACCATTGAGTGTTAAGGTCTTGATCCATTTCCTTGATGTCTACCGTTTGGAACAGGTAACACCACCACAATTGTTTTAAGCAAGACGAAAACGGACGAAAAAAAAGCTTCTACAAATATCAAGTATTAATTTTCTCTCTTTACAGGATCTAATACTCTTGGAAATGTGTTTAAATTAATCTGATTTGTTTTCATTTATTGTCGATCCTTTATAAGAGGACTCGTAGATCCCCCGAGCCTAGCCGGCCATTTTGTTTACATTTTTCGGTCGCTCTAAAATACCATTAAAACAATATTGAGTATAAACGTTTGGCTCAACTGATGATCTCAAACATGTCCCAACATTTTTTTGCCTCAACTCCACATTCTGTAACTCATTTAGGTAGATGTCCCTCACTACACTGGACTATGTGTAATGCTGCAGCTAATGTGTTATCAAGATATTGCACATTATAAGTTCATGTGTGGTCATTATTATATCAAACGGAGGAATTTTAAAGAGCTATTACACCACCTGTATCATTAGTTGTCGCCAGGTGAAGGAATATTTAGGTAGATTATATTTTATTTACTGTAATTAAAGTTTCAATACCTAAGACGTTCCACTATAAGAGTCTTTCAACCTCAGGTAAGGTCTAAAGACTTTCTACTCTAGGTCTTACACCCTGGAGTAGCTGTATCGTCCACATAGGTAATTACTCCACAAGGAACTACAAGTTACACCTTGTTGTAATACTTCATTTACTGCCAAACTTTATAGGGAAATATTTTTTCACAAAGAATTTCAAGTTACAATTTCACATAATAAGTCACATTACAAATGTTCCTTCGGCTTACAGTTAAGCTTTGTAATGTCAAGATATTTTTTTCGCTATAGAGGAAAGTATCCGTCATCATCATCACCACACACACACACACACACAAAGACAAAACTCCTGTATCCAGATTCTCAAAAGTTTATAAATTAAATTCTTCCCTAAAATTAAACAGACAATACATCTATTTATCATAGAGTATGTGAACAATATCGACGCCATATTGGTTACCATCTTTGAGTCATATAATTAGTTAGCTACATAGTGTTAATTATTTAGTTAAATAGGAAAAAATAATCTACTAGCGTGTGTTGTGACCAAAATAAATCAACATTGTATTTACTTTCTCCTCCAGGGGCCACTAAGTCTAGAAAAATGACACAATTGACATTTACATAAAGTGACTGACCAAGGGTAGATATTGGCTACCTTTTGTGTTACTTTGAGGTCGTAAGAACACACAGAGCTGCTCTTAAGGATGTTTACCACAATACACCTCAACCAGTTTCTCATTCACTAAGGTCAAACAATAAATCTGGTTCACAAGATACACCGTAAATTTTATTAGAATACAATAATCAATTACTGTATTATTGTATTGAGGCGAATAGTCTTATGGTGTTAAGATGTGTTCTTAAGCCACGAAGGTAAACAAAAGGTATTCAATATCTGCCTTGGTTGACGATGATCTGTAGACGTTTGCAAGTCCTCCTCCTGCTCTCGAGTAAGGTTAGGAAGGCCTCACCTGACCAAAATTGTTAATTAAGGTAGATTACCTGAAGATTAACCCTCCCAGCTTATTTCAACTAATGATTAACTTAACGCTACCTGCTAGGCTAGATTTGCCAATAGGTTATAATAGTTAGGTAGGTCAGGCTGAATAAAGGCGCTAGTGTAGTTATCTTGAGGTTAAATAAACCAGAGGCTAATCACAATGAGCCACCAAGACACTTTTGATTTAGATAAGTAATATGTACAACAGGAAAGCTCTGACAATATATACCGTACAGCATATAATTGTTTGCTTGGTGTCAAAGCAGCCCCATACACCACTTATTGACTTACATCATTCAACGCCACAGAAATATTTACTTCTCTAGTTTCTACATGGTCCCAAACATTATAACACGACCTTGTAAATCAAACGATCTAAATTAAACTAACTTATCCAAATTAAACTTATAAGGCTAACAACCTTCAAAAACACGATATACAAATCAAAAATCAAATCAACTTAACTTATCAATATAACTATTATAACTAAACCATTTTACATTAAACCTAACTCTAAACACCAATGCCACAACAGAAGGAAAACACCTTAATATTATCGTAGAGCCTCAAATCCATCAACCCAGTACTCATCTATAACAATTCCTACCATAAAGTTTTATACGGCTATGATCGTTACCCACTGCTGGAGAACATTTGTACTTCTATAATTACCCCTGGAGAAACAATGCACTAATTTACGATTTATTTATTTTATTTTTCATTTATTTTTTATTCTTGGTCCATACTGTAAACATCGCCCGCTTGTGAGTCCCGTCAGCCATTTTGTTCTAACTTTCGGGGATTCTAAAATAAGCTATAAATAAATAAATAAATAAATAAATAAAACAAGCATCTTTTGTTTTTCTAACCCATGAGCTGTGAGTCTTCATTATATACTTCAACATTACTGTAAACTAAGGCTAGAGAGGGGGTGTACAGTACTAGTGGAGTCAAGACGAGAAGGTATTTCAAATCCATAAAGGGTTTTACAAGTGGAGAGTCTTACAAGTGGAGGGTCTTACAGGTGGAGAGTCTTACAAGTGGAGGGTCTTACAGGTGGAGGATTTTAATAAGGATAAATACAGCAAGTCTTACAGTTGAATCAGCCAAGTCGAGGAAAACTCTTAAGAGTCACGTAACTTCTACCTGGTGTTACCTGTAATCAAGCTAAGGTATATGCAAGAAGAATATTATCTCGTTACTATCCATTCCTCTTCCACTATCCTGCGAGGTGGTGTATTAATAGGCACAGATACTCATGATAAAGAAGGAATAAAGAGAAAGACGCAAGATACCTATAAAATGCGACAGAACATACCCACACATGCGTAATCCTAACCCATCCCAACCCAACCCAACCCTATCCTACCCCCAGCTTCACCACAGTACACAAAGTCATTCTTGGTATCAGAATGACGCCTAAACACCCTGTATCGCCTAAGACACATTTGAATCGGATGGTTCGTTGACGGTTTTATTTCTTCGGTATAAACCAGAGAAGCAATTAGTTCGTGGGAACAGTGAGTCAAAATACTTCACATCAGCTTCGTTTACGACCTCCAGCTGATATTTACTTCTGTTGTCTATATCAATCACATTTTATAATGAAAACAAAAATATGGTTAGTTACTTAAAATGAAAAAAACATCATACTTAGATACTTAAGAGTGAGGAAAAAAGATACTTAAGATACTTAAAAATAAAAACACTCTTTGATACTTAAATTAGGACAAAATAAACGGACATAAAG
>NW_024755804.1:0-13033 GCF_018991925.1 Homarus americanus
AGCAAAACCGGTTTTTGCATTTGATGATTTTGTTTTCTAAAGGAATATTAAAATTTAATAATGCACAAGATCATTCGTTTCAATTATTCTGGATCATTTTCATCCCAATAAATTAACCTGATACATTTTACTTTACTATAAATAAGCCATTTAGCGGTGTTGGTGTACAAGGAATACCGAATCATAAGATCTGCCAAAACTTCAGCCAAAAATGAAAATCCCTCTCAAACTGGAAGACATCACATGATCCCCACACAGAACCACATGTTGCAGGCAAGTGGTGGGAGAGAGCGTGAGTGAGAATTTTGTTGGCAGTAGTGGTGAGAGTTATAACTGGGAGTGTAGAAGCAGTGGTGCAGAGCAGTGACTGGGATTATAGGCGAGAGGTGGTGAGAGCTGTGACTGAGAGCAGTGCCAAGTGGTGGTGAGAGCTGTGACTAGGAGTGCTGCAGGCGAGTGGTGGTGAGATGCACTGGGAGAGTGTAGGCGAGTGGTGGTGAGAGATGACTGGGAGTGTTGTAAGAGAGTGGCAGAGCTGTGACTAGGAGTGCTGTAGGCGAGTGGTGACAGAGCTGACTGAGGGTGTTGTAGGCGAGTAGTGGTGAGAGCTGTGACTGGAGTGTTGTAGGCGAGTGGTGGTGAGAGCTGTGACTGGGAGTGCTAGGAGAGTGGTGGTCAGAGAGTGACTAGGAGGTTGTAGGCGAGTGGTGGTGAGAGCTGTGACTGGGAGCAGCAGGCGAAGTGGTGGTGAGAGCTGCGACTGGGAGGCAGGCGAGTGGTGGTGAGAGCCAGACTGGGAGGTTGTAGGCGAGTGCTGGTGAGAGCTGTGACTAAGAGGTTGTAGGCGAGTGGTGGTGAGATGTGACTAGGAGTGTTGTAGGCGAGTGGTGGTGAGAGCGGACTGGGAGTGTGGTGGCAGAGGTGGTGAGAGGTGTGACTGGAGAGGCAGGCGAGTGGTGGTGAGAGCTGTGATTGGAGGTGTTGTAGGCGAGTGGTGAGAGCCAGACTGGGAGCAGGCGAGTGGTGGTGAGCTGTGACTTGAGTTTTAGAGGCGAGTGTTGGTGAGATGTACTGGCAGAGTAGTAGGCGAGTGATGGTGAGAGCTGTGACTGGGAGGGCAGGCAGTGGGGTGAGAGCGTGACTAAGAGCATTGTAGGCGAGTCGTGGTGAGAGCTGTGACCAGGAGTGTTGTAGGGCGAGTGGTGGTGAGAGCTGCGACTGGGAGTGTGGTAGGCGAGAGGTGGTGGAGTGTGACTGGGAGGTTGTAGGCGAGTGGTGGTGAGAGAGCGAGATTGGAGGGTGTTGTAGGCGAGTGGTGGTGAGAGCGTGACTGGGAGCAGGCGCAAGGCTGAGCTGTGAATAAGAGTTGCAAGGAGTGGTGAGCTGTGACTAGGAGTGTTGTAGGCGAGTGGTGAGAGCAACACTGGGAGGCAGGCGAGAGGTGGTAACAAAGTGACTAGAGCAGGCGGTGGTGGAGCAGTGACTGGGATTGTTGTAGGCGAGTGGTGGTGAGGGCTGTGACTGGGAGTGTTGCAGAGTGGTGGTGAGAGCTGTGACTGAGAGGAAGTGAGTGGTGAGAGCTGTGACTGGGAGGCAAGCGAGTGGTGGTCAGAGATGTGACTCAGAGAGTTGCAGGCGAGTGGTGGTGAGAGCTGGTGACTGCGTAAGCGAGTGGTGGTGAGATGACTGGGAGAGTGTAGGCGAGTGGTGGTGAGAGCCTGATTGGATGTTGTAGGCGAGTGGTGAGAGGTGACTGGGAGCGTTGTAGGCGAGTGGTGGTGAGAGCTGTGACTGTGAGTGTAGTAGGCGAGTGGCAAAGCAGTGACTGAGACAAGGTGAGTGTTGGTGAGAGCCAGAATGGGAGTAAGGATGGTGGGAGACGTGACTGGGAGCAAGGAAGGTGGTGGTGAGAGCGACTAGAGAAAGGTGAGTGGTGAGCGACTGAACAGCAAAGTGGTGGTGAGAGATGACTGGGAGATGTAGGCAGTGGTGGTGAGAGCTGTGACTGGGAGGCAGGCGAGTGGAGAGAGCTGTGACTGGGAGCTGCAGGCGAGTGCTGGTGAGAGCTGTGACCAAAGTGTTGTAGGCGAGTGGTGGTGAGAGCTGTGGAGTAGGAGGTTAGGCAAGTGGCGGTGAGAGCAGTGACTAAGATTGTAGGCGAGTTGTGGTGAGAACTGAACTGGGAATACTGTGGACGAGTGGTGGTGAGAGCTGTGACTGAGAGTGTAGGCGAGTGGTGAAAGCAGACTGGGAGTGCTAAGCGAGTGGTGGCTGAGAGATGACTGGGAGTTGTAGGCGAGTGGTGGTGAGAACTGTGACTAAGAGTGTTGTAGGCGAGAGTGGTGGTGAGAGCTGTGACTAGGAGTGCTGTAGGTGAGTGGTGGCTAGAGCTGTGACTGAGAGTTTTGCTGGCGAGTAGTGGTGAGAGCTGTGACTTTGAGTGTAGTAGGCGAGTGGTGGTGAGAGCTGTTACAGGGAGGTTGTAGGTGAGTTGTGGTGAGAGCTGTGAATGAGGTTGCAGGCGAGTGGTGGTTAGAGCTGTGACTGGAGTGCTAGGTGAGTGTGGGAGATGTGACTGGGAGAGTTGTGGCGAGTGGTGGCAGAGATGTGACTGGGAGTGCTGTAGGCGAGTGGTGGTGAGAGCGACTGGGAGTTTTGTAGGCGAGGTGAGAGCTGTGACTGGGAGTGTTGTAGGCGAGTGGTGGTGAGAGCGACTGGGAGTGTAAAACACGGTGGTAGTGAGAGCTGTGACTGGAATGCTGTAGGCGTGTGGTGGTGAGCGTGACTGGGAGCAGGCGAGTGGTGGTTAGAGCGAGACTGGGAGTAGCAAGGCGAGTGGTGGTGAGAGCGTGACTAGGAGAGCAGGCGAGTGGTGGTGAGAGGCCTGACTGACAGTGTTGTAGCGAGTGGTGGTGAGAGCGTGACTGCGAGTGTTGTAGGCGAGTGGTGGTGAGAGCTGCGACTGGGAGTGTGGTAGGCGAGAGGTGGTGAGAGGTGTGACTGGGAGTGTTGTAGGCGAGAGGTGGTGAGAGCAGTGACTGGCAGTGCTGTAGGCGAGTGGTGGTGAGAGCCGTGACTGGAAGTGTTGTACACGTGTGGTAGCGAGAGCTGTGACTTGGAATGCTGTAGGCGTGGTGGTGAGAGCTGTGACTGGGAGGTTGTAACATGTGGTAGGAGAGCTGTGACTGGAATGCTGTAGGCGTGGTGGTGAGAGCTGTGACTGGGAGTTATGTAGGCGAGTGGTGGTGAGAGCTGTGACTGGGAGTTTTGTAGGCGAGTGGTGGTGAGAGCTGTGAGTGGGAGTTGTAGGCGAGTGGTGATCAGAGATGTGACTGGAGAGCAGGGCGAGTGGTGGGGTGAGCCTGTGACTGGGAGTGCAGAGGCGAGGCGGAGACGTGACTAGGAGTGCTGCAGGCGAGTAGGTGGCAGAGATGACTGGGAGAGTGCAGGCATGCTGGTAGAAGCTGAGTGCCAGGTGTGGTAATGAGAGAGATGTGACTAGGAGGTTGTAAGAGAGTGGTGGTGAGCTGTGACTTTGAAAGAAGAGAGGTGGAGCTGTGACTGGAGAAGGGTGGGCGAAGTGCGAGAACTGACTGAGCAAGTAGTGCGTAGGCTGCCGGTATTTGGACTGGGAGAGTTCAGGCGAATGGTGGTGAGATGACTAGAGTGTTGTAAGAGAGTGGTGGTCAGAGCAGACTAGAGTGCTGTACGCAGTGGGAGAGACAGAGAGGAGAATTTGTTTTACAGTAGTGGTGAGAGTTATCTGGGAGTGTAGTAGGCGAGTGGTGGTGAGAGCAGTGACGGATTGTTGTAGGCGAGTGGTGGTGAGAGCGACCAGAGTGCTTGTAGGCGAGTGGTGGTGAGACCAGACTGGAGGTTAGAAGGCGAGTGGTGGTGAGAGCCTGATTGGGGTGTTGTAGGCAGTGGTGGTGAGAGGTGACTGGGAAGTGGCGAAGCGCGGTGAGAGCTGTGACCAAGAGGCTGTAAGCGGTGGTGAGAGCTGTGACGGAGTGTTGTAGGCGAGTGGTGGTGAGAGCAATGCCTGAGAGTGTTGTAAGCGAGAGGTGAAAAGCTGACTAGGAGTGTAGGCGAGAGTGGTGAGAGCCAGACCTGGAGTTTTGTAGGCGAAAAGCGCAGGAGCCGTTACTGGCAGTGTTGTAGGCGAGTATGGTGAGAGCGTGACTTGGAGTGTTGCAGGCGAGTGCTGGTGAGAGCTGTGACTAAGAGCATAGTAGGCGAAAGGTCTGAGACAGTGCTGGGCGAGTGTGGAGGAGAGTGAGTCAGAGTATGCGACTGGGAGGTGGGGGAAGGAGAGGTGAGAGGTGTGACTGGAAAGCAGAGTGGTGGTGAGCCTGACTAGAGGCTGCAGCGAGTGGTGGTGAGACTCGTGACTGGGAGTGATGTAGGCGAGTGGTGGTGAGCTGTGATTGAGGGTTGTAAGCGAGTGGTGGAGAAGCAGTGACTGAGATAGAGGAGTGGTGAGAGCTGTGAATGGAGAGCAAGGTGGGTGGTAGGTGAGGCGTGACTGGGATTAAAGAGCCAGTGGTGGTGAGAGCTGAGATTGGGAGGCAAGAGTGCTGGTGAGAGCTGTGACCAAAGCAAGCAGGTGAAGTGGTGAGAGCTGTAGCAGAGTAGGCAGAAGAGTGAGGTGGGAGAGCTGTGACTGAGAGGTTGTGGCGAGTGGGGAGAGCGTGACTGGGAGTGTTGTAGAAGGCGAGTGGTGGTGAGCCAGACTGGAGTGCTGTGCGAGTGGTGGTCAGGAGATGTGACCCAGAGAGTTGTAGGCGAGTGGTGGTGAGAGCTATGGCTGGAGTGCTGTAGGCGAGTGGTGGTGAGAGCAACCCAGAGTTGCAGGCGAGTAGTGGTGAGAGCTGTGACTAAGTGCTAGGTGAGTGGTGGCCTGAGCTGTGACTGAATTTAGATGAGTAGTGGTGAGAAGCGTACAGTGAGTGGTAGCGAGTGGCGGTAAAGCAGTAACTGAGATTGTTGTAGAGTGTTGGTGAGAAAGGAATGGGAGTGTTGAAGGTGGTGGTGAGAGACGTGACTGGAGCGTTGAAGTGTGGTGGTGAGAGCCGTGACTGGGAGAGGTAGGCGATTGGTGGAGAGAGCTGTGACTGGGAGGCAGGCGAGTGCTGGTGAGAGCTGTGACCAAAAAGTGTTGTAGGCGAGTGGTGGTGAGAGAGTGAGGGAGGTGCAGGGCAAGTGGCGGTGAGAGCAGTGACTGGGATTGTTGCAGGCGAGTGGTGGTGAGAACTGTAACTGGGAGTACTGTGGACGAGTGGTGGTGAGAGCTGGACTGAGAGGTTGTAGGCGAGTGGTGAGCGCCAGACTGGGAGCTGCAAGCGAGTGGTGGTCAGAGATGTGACTGGGAGTTGTAGGCGAGTGGTGGTGAGAACTGTGACTAAGAGTGTTGTAGGCGAGTGGTGGTGAGAGCTGTGACTAGGAGGCCAGGTGAGTGTGGCAGAGCCAGACTGAGAGTTTTGTTGGCGAGTAGTGGTGAGAGCTGTGACTGTGAGTGTAGTAGGCGAGTGGTGGTGGAGATGCTACTGGGAGTGCTAGTGAGCTGTGGTGAGAGCTGTGAATGGGGAGGTTTAGGCGAGTGGTGTTTAGAGCTGTGACTGGGAGTGATAGGTGAGTGGTGGTCAGAGATGACTGGGAGAGTTGTAGGCGAGTGGTGTCAGGAGATGTGACTGGGAGGCAGGCGAGTGGTGGTGAGAGAGGCGACTGGGAGTTTTGTAGGCGAGAGGTGGTGAGAGCTGTGACTGGAGCAGGCGAGTGGTGGTGAGCCGTGACTGGGAGGCAGGCGACGTGGTAGTGAGAGCTGTGACTCTGGAATGCTGTAGGCGTGTGGTGGTGAGAGCCTGACTGGGAGGGTAGAGGCGAGTGGTGGTTAGAGCGTGACTGGAAGTGCTAGAGGCGAGTGGTGGTGAGAGCTGTGACCAGGAGAGTTGTAGGCGAGTGGTGGGAGAGGCCTGACTGACAGTTGTAGGCGAGTGGTGGTGAGAGCAGTGACTATGAGTGTTGTAGGCGAGTGGTGGTGAGAGCTGCGACTGGGAGTGTAGTAGGCGAGAGGTGGTCAGAGGTGACTGGGAGGTAGGCGAGAGGTGGAGACTGGCAGTGCTGTAGGCGAGAGGTGGTGAGAGCCGTGACTGGGGTGAAGGCACGTGTGGTAAGGAGAGCTGTGACTTGGAATGCTGTAGGCGTGGTGGTGAGAGCTGTGACTAGGAGTTATGTAGGCGAGTGGTGGAGAGCTAGGACTGGGAGTTTTGAGGCGAGTGGTGTGAGAGCTGTGAGGGAGGCTGTAGGCGAGTGGTGACTGGGAGATGTGACTGGGGAGAGCAGGCGAGTGTGTGAGAGCGACTGGGAGGCAGGCGAGTGGTAGAGCTGTGACTAGGAGGCAGGCGAGAGGTGGTGAGAGAGTGACTGGGAGGCAGGCGAGAAGGAGAACTGGGACTAAGAGTGCTGTAGGCAAGTGGTGGCTAGGAGATTGACTGGGAGAGCAGGCGAATGGTGTGAGAGACCAGGAGGTTGTAAGAGAGTGGTGGCAGAGCTGTTAGGAGTGCTGCAGGCAAGTGGGTGGTCAGAGCTGTGAGTGAGAGTTTTGTTGCCGAGCAGTGGTGAGAGTTGTGACTGGGAGGTAGTAGGCAGAGCAGGAGAGAGCAGCCTGGGATTGCAGGCGAGTGGTGGTGAGAGCCTGACTAGAGCAGGAGAGGCGAGTGGTGGTGAGACTTGTGACTGGGATGTTAGGCGAAGGGTGGTGAGAGCCGTGATTGGGAGGTTAGAGGCGAGTGGTGGTGAGAGGTGACTGGGAGAAAGCAGAAGGAGATGGTGAGAGCTGTGACTAAGAGTGTTGTAAGCAGTGGTGGTGAGAGCGTGACTAGGAGGTTGTAGGCGAGTGTGAGAGCAACGACTGGGAGGCAGGCGAGAGGTGTGAGCTGTATAAGAGTGTTGTAGGCGAGTGGTGGTGAGAGCGACTGGAGTTTTGTAGGCGAGTGTTGGTGAGAGCCGTTACTGGCAGTGTTGTAGGCGAGTGGTGGTGAGAGCTGCACTGGGAGGTAGTAGGCTTGAGGTGTTGAGAGCGTGACTTGGAATGCTGTAGGCGAGTGCTGTGAGAGCTGTATGTGAGAGTAGTAGGCGAGGTGATGAGAGCTGTGACTGTGAGTGTTGTAGGCGAGTGGTGGTGAGCTGGGACTAGAGTGCTGTAGGCAAGTGGTGGTCAGGAGATGTGACTGGAGAGTTGTAGGCGAGTGGTGGCTGGGAGATGTGACTGGGAGTAAGAGAGTGACACAGAAGTGTGACCAGGAGTGCGGTATGCTAGTGTTGGTCAGAGCTGTGACTGAGAGTGTTGTTGGCGAGTGGTGAGAGCTGACTGTGAGTGTAGTAGGCAGTGGCTGTGAGAGCTTGCGACCTGGGAGGTTGTAGGCGAGTGCTGGTGAGAGCTGTGACTAAGAGTGTAGGAGAGTGGTGGTAGAGCTGTGACTAGGAGTGTTGTAGGCGAGTGGTGAGAGCTGCGACTGGGAGGTTAGACGAGAGGTGAGAGGTGACTCAGAGTGTTGAGACGAAGGAGCCAACGGAGGGAGGTAGACAGATGAGTGTAGTAGGCGAGTGGTGGTGAGACTGTGACTGGGATGTTGTAGGCGAGTGGTGGTGAGAGCTGTGACAGGGAGGTTGTAGTGTAGGTGGAGACTCTGACTGGGAGTGTTGTAGGCGAGTGCTGGTGAGAGCTGGACGGGAGTGTTGTAAGCGAGTGGTGGTGAGAGCTGTGACTAGGAGGCAGAGTAGTGGTGAGAGCAACGACGGAGTGTTGTAGGCGAGAGGTAAGAGCTGTGACTAGAATGTTATAGGCGAGTGGTGAGAGCTACGAGTAGGCGAGGGTGTGAGTGACCAGGGAGTGTTGTAGGCGGTGGTGGTGAGAGCGACTGGAGTGTGTAGCAGGCAGTGGTGGTGGAGAGCTGTGATGCAAGATGCTGGTGAGAGCTGTGACTAGAGTGTTGGGGCGAGTGGTGGTGAGAGCTGTGACTTGGAGGTTGTAGGCGAGTGGTGGTGAGAGCTGGACTGGGAGTGATGGTGGCGAGTGGTGAGGCACTGGGAGGCAGGCGAGTGGTGGTGAGAGAGACTGGGAGTGTTGTAGGCGAGTGGTGGTGAGAGCAGACTGGGAGGCCAGGCGAGTGGTGGTCAGAGATGTGACTCAGAGAGTTGTAGGCGAGTGTGTGAGACTGGAGGCCAGGCAGAGCTGTGACTGAGGAGGTAGGCGAGTGGTGGTGAGAGCTGTGACCAGGAGTAAGGCAGTGAGTGGTGGCTGGGAGCAGGGACTGAGAGGAGGATGTAGTAGTGGTGAGAGCTGACTGGGAGTGTTGTAGGCGAGGAAGGAGCTGTGACTGTAACGTAGGCGAGTGGTGGTGAGAGCTGTGACTGGGAGAGTTGTAGGCGAGTGGTGGTAGAGGTGTGACTAAGAGTGTTGTAGGCGAGTGGTGGTGAGAGCTGTGGACCAGTGGCGGCGGGAGTGGTGGTCAGGAGCTGCTGTGACTGAGAGTTTTGTAGGCGGTGGTGAGCCGTGACTGGGAGTGCCAAGTATGTAGTGAGAGCTGTGACTGGGATTGTTGTAAGCCAGTGGTGGTGAGAGCTGAGACTGGGAGGCAGGCGAGTGGTGGTAGAGCTGTGACTGGGAGTGTAGTAGGCGACAGGAGAGCGACTGGGAGTAGTGAAGGCAAAGGGTGAGAGAACTGGGAAAGGCAAGCGAAAGGGGAGAGCGAGAGGGTGAGAGCTGTGACTGGAGTGTGTAGGCGAGTGGTGGTGAGAAGGACTGGGAGCTAGAAGCATTGTGAGGGCGAGTGAAGGCGGGTGGTGAGACGTGACTGGGAGGCGTTGAAGGCGAGTGGTGGTGAGAGCCCTGACTGGGAGGTTGTAGAGGAGTGGTGGGAGAGCTGTGACTGGGAGGTTGTAGAGGAGTGGTGGTGAGAGCCAGACTGGAGTGTTGTAGGCGAGTGGTGGTGAGAGCTGTGACTAGGAGTGCTGTAGGCGAGTGGTGGTCAGAGATGTGACTGGGAGAGTTGTAGGCGGTGGTGGTGAGAGCTGTGACTGGGAGGTAAGAGAGGTGTAGAAGGTCAGGAGGGCGAGTGGTGGTCAGAGCTGTGACTGAGAGTGTTGTAGGCGAGTGGTGGTGAGAGCTGTGACTGTGAGTGTGTAGCGAGTGGTGGTGAGAGCAGCACGGGATTGTTGGTATGCAGTGGTGGTGAGAGCTGTGACTGGGAGGTTGTAGGCGAGTGGTGGTGAGAGCTGTGACTGGGAGTGCAGGCGAGTGGTGGTGAGAGCTGTGACTGGAGAGGTGTAGGCGTGGTGGTGAGCCAGACTGGGCGTAAGCGAAGAAGTGGTCAGGAGATGGCTGAGAGAGCTGTAGGCGAGTGGTGAGAGCCGTGACTGGGAGTGCTGTAGGCGAGTGGTGGTGAGAGCTGTGACTGGGAGTGTTGTAGGCGAGTGGTGGTGAGAGCTGTGACTAAAAGGTTGTAGGCGAGTGGTGCTGAGAGCTGTGACTGAGAGTTAGCAGGCGAGTGGTGGAGAGCGTGACTGAGAGGTAGGCGAGTGGTGGGTAGAGCCAGACTGGGAGTGCAAGCGAGTGGTGGTGAGAGCTGTGACTAGGAGGTAGGCGAGTGGTGAGAGCTGTGACTGAATTGTAGGCGAGTGGAGGTGGCAGGGAGTGGGTGAGACGATTGTAGGCAGGGTGGTGAGAGCAGACAAGGTAGGCGAGTGGTGAGGAGATGTGACTGGGAGAAAGCAGGCGAGTGGTGGGAGAGCGACTGGGAGGCAGGCGAGTGGTGGTGAGAGCTGCACCAGGAGTAAGCGTAGGCGAGAGGTGGTGAGAGCCAGACTGGGAGTGTTGCAGGCGAGTGGTGGTGAGAGCTGTGACTAAGAGGCAGAGGAAAGTGGTGGCTGGAGAGACACTGGGAGATTGCAGGCGAATGTGGTGAGAGATGTGACTAGGAGTGTTGTAGGCGAGAGGTGGTGAGAGCTGAGACTGGGAGTAAGGAAGTGAAAGGTGGTCAGAGCTGACTAGGAGCGACAGAGCAGAGACGAGTTTGGGCGAGTAGTGGCAGAGTTGCACTGGGAGTGTTATGGGTGAGAGAAGTGACTGGACGTAGAAGAATGGTGGTGAGAGCCTGACTAGGAATTTGTAGGCAGTGGGAGAAGATGAGCTAGGCGAGTGGTGTGAGATGTGACTGGGAGTGTTGTAGGCGAGTGCTGGTGAGAGCTGTGACTAAGAGTGCTGCAAGCGAGTGGTGGTGAGAACTGTGACCAGAGTGATGTAGGCGAGTGGTGGTGTGAGCAACGACTAGGAGGCAGGGAGAGAGGTGGTAAGAGCTGTGACTAGGAGTCTGTAGGCGAGTGGTGAGAGCTGTGACTTGAGCATTGTAGGTGAGTGTTGGTGAGAGCCGTTACTGGCAGGCAGGCGAGTGGTGGTGAGAGCCGTACTGGGAGTGTTGTAGGCTTGGAGGTGTTGAGAGCTGTGACGGAATGTTGTAGGCAGAGTGGTAAGAGCTGTACTGGGAGGGTTGTAGGCGAGTGGTGATGAGAGCTGTGACTGGGAAGGCGAGTGGTGGTGAGAGCTGAGACAAGGAGAGCTGTAGGCAAGTGGTGGTCAGGAGATGTGACTGGGAGAGTAGAAAGGAGTGGTGGTCAGAGATGTGACTGGGAGTAGGTGAGGGTGGTCAGAAGGACGAGGAGGCGTATGCTAGTGTTGGCCAGAGCTGTGACTGAGAGTGTTAAGGAAGAGTGGTGGTGAGAGCTGACTGTGAGTATAAGGCGAGTGGCGGTGAGAGCTGTGAATGGGAGTGAGCAGGCGAGTGCTGGTGAGAGCTGTGACTAAGAGCATTGTAGGCGAGTCGGTGAGAGCTGTGACTAGGAGTGCAAGGCGAGTGGTGGTGAGAGCTGCCAGAGTGTGTAGGCGAGAGGTGAGAGGTGACAGGAGCAGGCGAGTTGTGAGAGCTGTGACTAGGAGTGGCAGGCGAGTGGTGGTGAGACTTGTGACTGGGAGTGCAGGCGAGTGGTGGTGAGAGCTGTGATGGAAGTGTAGGCGAGTGGTGAGAGCAACGACTGGGAGGCAGGCGAATGGTGGAGAGCTGTGACGAGATAAGCAAAAGAAGTGGTGGTGAGAGCTGTGACCAGGAGAGTTGTAGGCGAGTGGTGTGAGAGCAACGACTGGGAGTGAGGCGAGAGGTGGAACAGCTGTGACTAGGAGTGTTAGGCGAAGGCAGGAGAGCAGTGACTGTTGTATCGAGTGGTGGTGAGGGCTGTGACTGGGAGGTTGTAGACGAGTGGTAGTGAGAGCCTGAGATGTAGGCGAGTGGTGGTGAGCGCCAGAATGAGTGTAAGCGAGGTGGTCAGAGAGTGACCAGAGAGTTGTAGGCGAGTGGTGGTGAGAGCAGACTGGGAGCAGGCGAGTGGTGGTGAGAGCTGTGACTAGGAGTGTTGCAAGCGAGTGGTGGTGAGAGCTGTGACTAGGAGTGTCGTAGGCGAGGTGGTGAGAGCTGCGACTGAATTGTGGCAGGCGAGGGAGAGCCAGACTGGGAGGGCAAGTGTGGTGAGAGCTGTGACTGAGAGTGTTGTAGGCGAGTGGTGGTGAGCGCCAGACTGGGAGTGCTGTAAGCGTGGTGGTCAGAGATGTGACCAGAGAGTTGTAGGCGAGTGTGGTGAGAGCTGTGACTGGGAGGCCGAGGCGAGTGGTGGGAGAGCTGTGACAGAGGTAGGCAAGTGGTAAGAGCTGTGACCAGGAGTGTTGTAGGCGAGTGGTGTGAGAGCCTGTGACTGGAGTTTTGTAGGCGAGTGGTGGTGAGACTGTGACCGGGAGTAAGCAGGCGAGTGGTGGTGAGAGCTGTGATTGGAGGGGCAGGCGAGTGGTGGTGAGAGCTGTGACTGGGAGGTTAGAAGAAAGCTGGGTGAGAGCTGTGACTAAGAGGCAAGCGAGTGGTGGTGAGAGCGACAGGAGGTTGTAGGCGAATGGTGGTGAGAGCAGTGACTGGGACTGTTGTAAGCAGTGGGTGAGCTGTGACGGGAGTGTAGTGACGAGTGGTGGTGAGAGCTGTGACTGAGAGTGTAGCAGGCGAGTGGTGGTGAGAGCTGTGACTGGAGGCAGGCTGGCGTGGTAGAGATGTGACTAAGAGATGTAGGCGAGTGGGTGAGAGCTGTGACTGGGAGTGTGTAGGCGAGGAGGTGAGAGCGTGACTAGAGGCTAGCAGGCGAGTGGTGGTAGAGAACTGTGACTAGGAGTGCAGGCGAGTGGTGGGAGAGCTGTGACTGAGAGTTTGTTGGCGAGTGGTGGCTGAGCAGGTGACTGGGAGGCAGGGCGAGTGGTGGAGAGCGTGACTGGGAATGCTGTAGCGAGGTGGTGAGAGCTGTGACTAGGAGGCAGGCGAGTGGTGGTGAGAGGCTGGATGCAGTGTTGTAGGCGAGTGGTGGTGAGAGCTGTGACTAGAGTGCTGCAGGTGAGTGCTGGTCAGAGCTGTGACTGAGAGTTTTGTAGGCGAGTGGTGAGAGCTGTGAGCGAGAGTGTTGAGTGGCAGTGAGAGCAGTGACTGGGATTGCAAGCCAGTGGTGAGAGCTGAGACTGGGAGTGTTTTAGGCGAGTGGTGGTGGAGAGCTGTGACTGGGAGTGTTGTGGCAAGGGCTGGCAGAAGACGTGACTGGGAGAGTTGTAGGCGAGTGCTGGCTGAGAGACTGTGACTGGGAGTTGTAGGAGAGAAGCTGGACACAGCCGTGACCAGGAGTAAGCAGGCGAGGGTGGTGAGAGATGAGACTAAGAGTGTTGTAGGCGAGTGGTGGTGAGAGCTGTGACTGAGAGGCAAGCAGACAGGTGAGAGCAGTGACTGGGAGTGTAGGCGAGTGGTGGTGGAGAGCTGTGACTAGGAGGATGAAGGCGAGTGGTGGTGAGAGCGTGACTGAGAATGTTGTAGGAGAGTGGTGGTGAGAGCCAGACTGAGAGCTTGTAGGCGAGTGGTGGTGAGAGCCGAGACTGGGAGTGTTGTAGGCGAGTGGTGAGGAG
>NW_024755805.1:0-26007 GCF_018991925.1 Homarus americanus
TAGAAGTTACGTATTGCTGTGTACCTGGGAGGACAGCGTGTACCTGGGAGTGTCAGAGGTGAACCAGGAGTGTCTGAGGTGTACCTGGGAGCATCGGAGGTGTACCTGGGAGCATTGGAGGTGTACCTGGGAGTGCTGAGAGGTGTACCTGGTAGTAGCATTGGTGTACCTGGGAGGCCAGGTGTATCTGAAGTGTCAGAGGTTTATCTGGAAGCATCAGAGGTACCGAGTATGAGAGGTACCTGGGAGTGTCAAAGGGTACCTGGGTGTGTGAGAAGTGCACCTGGGAGTGTCAGAGGTGGGCACTGGGAGTGTCGGAGGTGTACCTGGGAGCACAGAGGTGTACCTGGGAGTGTCTGAGGTTTACCTGAAGTGTTTAATGTGTACATGGAATGTCAGAGGTGTATCTTGCAGTGTCATCGGTGTACCTGGGAGTGTCAGAGGTGTACCTGGAGTGTCAGAGGTGTACCTGGAGGTCAGAGGTATACCTGGGAGTGTCAGAGGAATACCTGCATCAGAGGTGTACCTGGGAGGTCAGAGGTGTACCTGGGAGTGTCAGAGGTGTACCTGGGAGTGTCAGAGGTGTAACTGGGAGTGTCAGAGGTGTTCCTGAGAGTGTCAGAGGTGTACCAGGGATTGCAGTGTACCTGGGAGAACTATTGGTGTACCTGGAAGTGGCAGGGGTGTACCTGGAAGTGTCAGAGGTGTAAACGAGTTGCTGGTGTACCTGGGAGGTCAGAGGTTACCAGGGAGGTCAGTGTACCTGGAAGGTTGCTGGTGTACATGGAGTGTCACAGAGGTACCTGGAAGTGTCAGGGTGTACCTGGAAGTGTCAGAGGTGTACCTGGGATGACTGAGTGTACCTGGGATTGTCAGAGGGCCCGGGAGGTCGGGGTGTAACTGGGAGTGTCAGGGGTGTACCTGGGAGTGACAGCGGTACCTGGGAGTGTCAGAGGTGTACCTGGGAGTGTCGGAGGTGTACCTGGGAGTGTCTGAGGTACCTGGAAGTGTCTGAGGTGCACATGGAATGTCAGAGGTGATCTGCAGTGTCATCGGTGTACCTGGGAGGCTATCGGTGTACCTGGGAGTGTCAGAGGTGTACCTGAGAGTGTCAGAGGCATACCTGGGCACAGAGGTACCTGGGCATCAGAGGTGCCTGGGAGGTCAGAGGTACCTGGGAGGAGAGAGGTGTACCTGGGAGTGTCAGAGGTGTACCTGGGAGTGTCTGAGGTGTTCCTGAGAGGTCAGAGAGGTGTACCTGGGATTGTCAGAGGTGTACCTGGGAGTGCGGCGGTGTACCTGGGAGGCCAGAGGTGTGCCTGGGAGTGTCAGAGGTGCACTTGGGAGGTCACAGGTGCACTTGGGAGTTTGAGGTGTAACTGGGAGTGTCTGAGCTGTACCTGGGAGTGTCTGAAGTGTGCCTGGCAGTGTCTGAGGTGCACCTGGCAGTCTCAGGGTGTACCTGGGGAGTGCGTGGTGTACCTGGGAGTGTCAGCGGTACACCTGGGAGGTCAGAGGTGTACCTGGAGGTCAGAGGGTACCTGGGAGTGTCATGGTGGCACCTGGAGTGTCAGAGGTGTACCTGGGAGGGTCGGGAGGTGTTCCTGGGAGTGTCGGAGGAGCAAGCCTGGCCAAAGCGAGCACCTTGGAGTGTCAAAGGTGTACCTGGTAGTGTCAGAGGTACTGGGAGTGTCAGAGGTATACCTGGGAGGTCAGGAGGCACTCATGTATCAGAGGTGTACCTGGAGTGTCAGGTGTACCTGGGAGTGTCAGAGGTGTACCTGGGAGGTCAGAGGTGTACCTGGAGTGTCAGAGGTGTTCCTGGAGTGTCAGAGGTGCACCATGATTGTCAGAGGTGTACCTGGGAGCTGTCAGAGGCATACCTGGAAGTGTCAGAGGTGTACCTGGGAGTGTCATGGTGTACCTGGGAGTGTCAGAGGTACCAGGCGGTGTCAGAGTTGTACTGGGAGGTGATTGGTTTACCTGGGAGTGTCAGAGGTATCTGGAAGTGTCAGAGGTGTACCTGGGAGTATCACAGGTGTACTGGATGTCAGGTGTACCTGGGAGCAGGGGTGTAACTGGAGTGTCGGAGGTGTAACTGGGAGGTCAGAGGTGTACCTGGGAGGTCAGAGGTACCTGGGAGCTGTCAGAGTAGTACCTGGGAGGTCAGAGGTGCACCTGGGAGTGTCTGAGGTGTACCTGGGAGTGTCAGGAGAACCAGGAGTGTAAGAGGTACCTGGGAGTGTCAGGAGGTGCAACAGGGAGGCTGAGAGGTGAACCAGGGAGTCAGAGGTGAACCAGGAGTGTCTGAGGTACCTGGGAGACGGAGGTGTACCTGGGAGATCGGAGGTGTACCTGGGCGTGTCTGAGGTGTACCTGGTAGAACATTGGTGTACCTGGGAGTGTCAGAGGTGTATCTGGAAGGTTAGGAGGTGAACCAGGAGTGTCTGAGGTGTACCTGGGAGGCCGGAGGTGTGGCCCGGAGTATCGGAGGTACCTGGAAGCTCAGGTACCTGGTAGTATCATTGGTGCCTGGGAGTGTCAGAGGTGTATCTGGAAGTCAGAGGTGTATCTGGAAGTGTCAGAGGTGTACCCGAGTACGAGAGGTGTACCTGGAGTGCTGTACCTGGGTGTGTGAGAAGTGTACCTGGAGTGTCAGAGGTGTACCTGGGAGTGTCGGAGGTGTACCTGGGAGGTCAGAGGTGTGCCTGGGAGTGTCAGGAGCTGCACTTGGGAGTGTCAGTGTACCTGGGAGTGTCTGAGGTGTTACTGGGAGTGTCTGAGCTTACCTGGGAGTGTCTGAGGTAAGCTGGCAGTGTCTGAGGTGCACCTGGTAGTGTCAGTGGTCTACCTGGGAGTGTCAGAGTTGTACTTGGGAGTGATTGGTGTACCTGGGAGTGTCAGAGTTGTATGTGGAAGCACAGAGGTGTACCTGGGAGCATCACAGGTGTACCTGGGAGGTCAGGGGTACCTGGGAGTGTCAGTGGTGTAACTGGAGTGTCGGAGGTAACTGGGAGTGTCAGAGGTGTACCTGGGAGTGCCAGAGGTGACCTGGTGTGTCAGAGTCGTACCTGGGAGTGCCAGAGGTGTACCTGGGAGTGCCTGAGATGTACCTGGGAGTGTCTGGGGGAGAACCAGGGATTGTAAGAGTGCACCTGGGAATGTCAGAGGTGTACCAGGAGTGTCAGAGGTGAACCAGGGAGTGTCAGAGGTAAACCAGGAGTGTCTGAGGTACCTGGGAGTATCGGAGGTGTACCTGGGAGCACGGAGGTGTACCTGGGAGCAGGAGGTGTACCAGGAGTGTCAGTGGTGTACCTGGGAGGTTCTGGTGTACCTGGGAGTGTCAGAGGTGTACCTGGAAGTGTCAGGGGTGTACCTGGGAGCAGAGGTGTACCTGGGAGTGGTCAGAGGTGTACCTGGGAGGTCAGAGGTGCACTGGAGTGTTAGGAGTTGTTCCTGAAAGTGTCAGAGGTGTACCGGGATTGTCAGAGGTGTACCTGGGAGTGTCAGAGGTGTAGCTGGAAGTGTCAGAGGCGTACCTGGGAGGTCACTGGTGTACCCAGGAGTGTCAGAGGTAAACCTGGAAGGGTCAGGGGTGTACCTGGAAATGTCAGGGGTGTACCTGAAGTGTCAGACGTATACCTGGGAGTGCCTGACGGTACCTGGGAGTGTCAGAGGTGTACTGGGAGGTCAGAGGTGTTCCTGGAGGTCGGAGGAGTACCTGGCAGCGTCGGGAAGGAGTACCTTGAGGTCAAGGTGTACTTGTGTGTCAGAGGTGTACTGGGAGGTCAGAGTGATACTTGGGAGTGTCAGAGGCATACCTGGGTATCAGAGGTGGTACCTGGGAGTGTCAGAGGTGTACCTGGGAGGCCAGAGGTGTACCTGGGAGGCTGAGAGGTGTACCTGGGAGGTCAGAGGTGTTCCTGAGTGTGTGAGAGGTGTACCTGGGATTGACTGAGGTGCACCTGGGATTGTCAGAGGTGTAACTGGGAGTGTCAGGGGTAACTGGGAGTGTCAGCTGGTGCACCTGGGAGGCCAGATGTGCACCAGGCGGTGTCAGGCTGGGTACTTGGGAGTGTGATTGGTTTACCTGGGAGGTCAGAGGTGTATCTGGAAGTGTCAGAGGTACCTGGGAGCATCCAGGTGTACCTGGGAGGTGTGGGGTGTACCTGGAGTGTCAGTGTAACTGGGAGTGTCGGAGGTGTAACTGGGAGGTCAGAGGCCTGGGAGGCTCGGAGGACTGTAGGAGTGCTGAGAGTAGTACCTGGGAGGCTGGGGAGGTACCTGGGAGTGGAGGTGTACCTGGGAGTGTCGGGGGAGAACCAGGAGTGTAAGAGGTACCTGGGAGCAGCCAGGTGTAACAGGGAGGTCAGAGGCCAGGGAGTGTCAGAGGAACCAGGAGTGTCTGAGGTGTACCTGGGAGACGGGAGGTGTACCTGGGAGTATGGGAGGTGTACTCATGTGTCTGAGGTGACCTGGTAGTATCATTGGTGTACCTGGGAGTGTCAGAGGTGTATCTGGAAGTGTTAGGAGGTGAACCAGGAGTGTCTGAGGTACCTGGGAGCATCGGAGGTGTACCTGGGAGCACGGGAGGTACCTGGGAGGTCAGAGGTGTACCAGTATCATTGGTGTACCTGGGAGGTCAGAGGTGTATCTGGAAGTGTCAGTGTGTCTGAAGTGTCAGAGGTGTACCTGGGAGCATGAGAGGTACCCTGGAGTGTCAAAGGTGTACCTGGGTGTGGGAGAAGTGTACCTGGGAGGTCAGAGGTGTACCTGGGAGTGTCGGAGGTGCCTGGGAGGCTGAGGAGGTGCCTGGGAGGTCAGAGCTGTACTTGGGAGTGTCCCAGGTGTACCTGGGAGTGCCGAGGTGTTACTGGGAGTGTCTGAGCTTTACCTGGGAGTGTCTGAGGTGTTTCTGGCAGTGTTCGAGGTGCACCTGGTAGTGTCAGTGGTCTACCTGGGAGTGCAGAGTTGTACTTGGGAGGATTGGTACCTGGGAGTGTCAGAGTTGGTGTGTGGAAGGTCAGAGGTGTACCTGGAGCATCAGAGGTGTACCTGGGAGTGTCAGGGGTGTACCTGGGAGTGTCAGGGTAACTGGGAGTGTCGGAGGTGTAACTGGGAGGTCAGAGGTGTACCTGGGAGTGTCAGAGGTGGACCTGGGTGTGTGTCAGAGTCGTACCTGGGAGTGTCAGAGGTGTACCTGGGAGTGTCTGAGATGTACCTGGGAGTGTCTGGGAGAATTCAGGATTGTAAGAGGTGCCTGGGAATGTCAGAGGTGTACCAGGGAGTGCAGAGAACCAGGGAGTGTCAGAGGTAAACCAGGGAGTGTCTGAGGTGTACCTGGGAGCATTGGAGGTGTACCTGGGAGTACGGAGGTGTACCTGGGAGTGTCAGAGGTGTACCAGGGAGGCTGGGGTGGTGTACCTGGGAGTGTCAGAGGTACCTGGGAGGGCGGAGGTACCTGGGAGGCCAGAGGTGTTCCTGGAGAGTGTCAAAGGTGTAACCTAGAGTGTCAGAGTGTACCTGGGAGTGTCAGGTGTAACTGTGAGTGTTAGGGGTGACCTGGGAATGACAGCGTGCACCTGGGAGTGCTCAGAGGTGTACCTGGGAGGCCTGAGGTGCACATGGGAGTGTCTGAGGTGTACCTGGAAGTGTCCAATGTGACATTGAATGTCAGAGGTGTATCTTGCAGTGTCATCGGTGTACCTGGGAGTCAGAGGTGTACCTGGGAGTGTCAGAGGCATACTGGGAGTGTCAGAGGGCATACCTAAGCGTATCAGAGGTGTACCTGGGAGGTCAGACGCATACCTCGGAGTGAGAGGTGTACCTGGGAGTGTAGAGGTGTACCTGGGAGGTCAGAAGCTGGGGAGGTCAGAGGTGTACCTGGGAGGTTGGGTGAGGTACCAGGGATTGTCAGAGGTGTACCTGGGAGTGTCAGAGGTGTACCTGGAAGTGTCAGAGGTGTACCTGGGAGGCCACTGGTGTACCTGGGAGTGTCTGAGGTGTACCAGGAGTGTCAGTGGTGTACCTGGGAGTGTCACTGGTGTACCTGGGAGTGTCAGAGGTGTACCTGGAAGTGCACCTGGGTGTCAGGGGTGCACCTGGGAGTGTCAGAGGTGTTCCTGAGAGTGTCAGAGGTGTACCCAGAGTGTCAGAGGTACCTGGGAGGTCAGAGGTACCGGAAGTGTGAGAGGTGTACTTGGAGTGTCATTGGTGTACTTGGGAGTGTCAGAGGTTCCTGGGAGTGCTCGGAGGAGCACCTGGCAGCGTCAAAGGAGTACCTGGGAGGTCAGAGGTGTACCTGGTAGTGTCAGGTGGTACCTGGGAGTGTCAAAGTTGTACTTGGGAGGTGATTGGTGTACCTGGGAGGTCAGAGTTGTATCTGGAAGTGTCAGAGGTGTACCTGGGAGCATCAGAGGTACCTGGGAGTGTGGGGTGTACGGGAGTGTCAGGGGTGTAACTGGGAGTGTCGGAGGTCTGGGAGGTCAGAGGTGTACCTGGGAGTGTCAGAGGCACTGGGAGGTGAGAAGTGCCTGGGAGTGTCAGAGGGTACCGAGAGTGGAAGTGTACCTGGGAGGTCAGAGGTGTCTGGGAGTGTCAGAGGTGTACCTGGGAATGTCAGCGTGTACCTGGGAGTGTCAGAGGTGTACCTGGGAGTGTGAGAAGTGTACCTGGGAGTGTCAGAGGTGTACCTGGGAGAGTCGGAGGTGTACCTGGGAGGTCAGAGGTGTGCCTGGGAGTGTCAGAGGTGCACTTGGAGTGTCACAGGTGCACCTGGGAGTGTCTGAGGTGTTACTGGGTGTGTCTGAGCTTACCTGGGATTGTCTGAGGTGTACCTGGCAGTGTCAGCGGTGTACCTGTGAGTGTCAGGTGTACCTGGGAGTATCATTGGTGTACCTGGAAGTGGCAGGGTGTACCTGGAAGTGTCAGAGGTATACCTGAGTGTGTTTGGTGTACCTGGGAGTCAGAGGTGTACCAGTGAGTGCCAGTGGTGTACCCGGGAGGTCTGGTGTACCTGGGAGTGTCAGAGGTGTACCTGGAAGTGTCAGGGTGTACCTGGAAGTGTCAGAGGTGTATCTGGGATTGACTGAGGTACCTGGGATTGTCAGAGGTGTACCTGGGAGTGTCAGGGTTATAACTGGAGTGTCAGGGGTGTACCTGGAAGTGACAGCAATGTACCTGGGAGGTCAGAGGTGTACCTGGGAGTGTCTGAGGTACCTGGGAGTGTCTGAGGTGTACCTGGAAGTGTCTGAGGTGTGACATGGAATGTCAGAGGTGTATCTTGCAGTGTCATCGGTGTACCTGGGAGTGGCATCAGTGTGCCTGGGAGTGTCAGAGGTATACCTGGGAGGTTGAGGTGTACCTGGGAGTGTCAGAGGTGTGCCTGGGAGTGTCAGAGGTGCACTTGGGAGTGTCACAGGTGTACTGGGAGTGTCTGATGGTGTTACTGGGAGTGTCTGAGCTTACCTGGGATTGTGTGAGGTACCTGGCAGTGTCTGAGGTGTACCTGGCAGTGTCATGGTGTACCTGGGAGCACAGGTGTACCTGGGAGTATCATTGGTGTACCTGAAAGTGTCAGGGGTGTACCTGGAAGTGTCAGAGGTGACCTGAGTGTGTCATTGGTGTACCTGGGAGTGTCAGAGGTGCACGAGGGAGGCAGAGGTGTACCTGGGAGTGTCATTGGTGTACCTGGGAGGTCAGTGTACCTGGATGTGTCAGGGGTGTACCTGGAAGTCAGAGGTGTACCTGGGATTGTCTGAGGTGTACCTGGGATTGTCAGAGGTGTACCTGGGAGTGTCAGGGGTGAACTGGGAGTATTAGGGGTACCTGGGAGGACAAGTGGTACCTGGGAGTGTCAGAGGTGTACCTGGGAGTGTCTGAGGTGTACCTGGGAGTGTCTGAGGTGTACCTGGAAGTGCTCAATGTGTACATGGAATGTCAGAGGTGTATCTTGCAGTGTCATCGGTGTACCTGGGAGTGTCAGAGGTACCTGGGAGTGTCAGAGGTATACCTGGGAGTGTCAGATGTATACCTGCATCAGGTATCAGAGGTGTACGAGTGTCAGAGGTATACCTGGGCGTATGAGAGGTGTACCTGGGGTGTCAGAGGTGTGCCAGGTGTCAGAGTGTACCTGGGAGTGTCAGGAGGTGTACCTGGGAGTGTCAGAGGGCATGCAGGAATTGTCAGAGGTGTACCTGGGGTGTCAGAGGTGTACCTGGAAGTGTCAGAGGTGTACCTGGGAGTGTCATTGGTGTACCTGGGAGTGTCTGAGGTGTACCAGGGGTGTCAGTGGTGTACCTGGGGTGTCATTGGTGTGCCTGGGAGTGTCAGAGGTGTACCTGGAAGTGTCGGGGTGTGCCTGGAAGGTGTGCCTGGGAGTGTCAGAGGTGTTCCTGAGGTGTCAGAGGTGTGCCTGGGGTGTCAGAGGTGTGCCTGGGAGTGTCAGAGGGTGTACCTGGAAGTGTGGAGGTGTACCTGGGGTGTGTTGGTGTGCTTGGGGTGTCAGAGGTGTTCCTGGGAGTGTCGGAGGAGTACCTGGCAGCGTCAAGGAGTACCTGGGAGTGTCAGCTGGTAGTGTCAGTGGTGTACCTGGAGTGTCAGAGTTGTGCTTGGGAGTGTGATTGGTGTGCCTGGGAGTGTCAGAGTTGTATCTGGAAGTGTCAGAGGTGTACCTGGGAGTATCAGAGGTGTGTACCTGGGAGTGTCAGGGGTGTACCTGGGAATGTCAGGGGGTGTAACTGGGAGTGTCGGAGGTGTAACTGGGAGTGTCAGAGGTGTACCGAGTGTCAGAGGTGGACCTGGAGTGTCTGAGGTGTACCGAGTGTCAGGGGAGAACCAGGGATTGTGAGGTGTACCTGGGTTGTCAGAGGTGTACAGGGGAGTGTCAGAGTGAACCAGGGAGTGTCAGGGTGAACCAGGGAGTGTCTGAGGTGTGCCTGGGAGTATCAGGTGTGCCTGGGAGTATCGGAGGTGTACCTGGGAGTGTCAGACGTGTACCTGTTAGCATCATTGGTGTACCTGGGAGTGTCAGGGTGTATCTGGAAGTGTCAGAGGTGTGCCTCAGGTATCAGGGTGTACCTGGGAGTGTCAGAGGTGTACCAGGGGTGTCAGAGGAGTGCCTGGTATGGGAGGTGTACCTGGGGTATCGGAGGTGTACCTGGAGTGTCAGAAGGTGTACCTGGGTGTGTCAAGGTGTACCAGAGTGTCAGAGGTGAACCAGGGAATGTCAGTGGAGTACCTGGGGTGTCAGAGGTGTACCTGGGAGTGTGAAGTGTGCCTGGGAGGTCAGAGGTGTGCCTGGGAGAGTCGGAGGTGTACCTGGGAGTGTCAGCGGTGTACCTGGGAGTGTCAGAGGTGTACCTGGGGTGTGAGAAGTGTACCTGGGAGTGTCAGAGGTGTGCCTGGGAGAGTCAGGTGTGCCTGGGAGTGTCAGAGGTGTGCCTGGGGAGTGTCAGAGGTGCACTTGGGAGTGTCACAGGTGCCTGGGAGTGTCTGGTGTTGCTGGGAGTCTCTGGAGCCTTACCTGGGATTGTCTGAGGTGTACCTGGCAGTGTCAGCGGGGTGTGCACCGGAGTGTCAGCGGGTGTGCCTGGGGAGTATCATTGGTGTGCCAGGTGGTGGGGTGTACCTAAGTGTCAGAGGTGTGCCTGGGTGTGTCGTTGGTGTGCCTGGGGTGTCAGAGGGTGTGCAGGGAGTGTCAGTGGTGTATCTGGGGTGTCATTGGTGTGCAGGTGTCAGAGGTGTACCTGGGAGTGTCAGAGGTGTGCCTGGGAGTGTCAGAGGTGTTCCTGAGAGTGTCAGAGGTGTACCTAGGAGTGTCAGAGTGTACCTGGGAGTGTCAGAGGTGTATCTTGCAGTGTCATCGGTGTACCTGGGGAGTGTCATCAGTGTGCGGAGTGTCAGAGGTATACCTGGGAGTGTCAGAGGTGTGCCTGGGGTGTCAGGGGTGTACCTGGGGTGTCAGGGTGTTCCTAAGAGTGTCAGAGGTGCCTAGGGTGTCAAGTGTGCTTGGGGTGTCAGGGGTGCCTGGAAGTGTCAGAGGTGTGCCTGGGAGTGTCATTGGTGTACCTGGGAGTGTCAGGGGTGTGCCTGGGAGTGTCAGAGGTGGATCTGGGAGTGTTAGAGTAGTACCCAGGGAGTGTCAGAGGTGTACCTGGGAGTGTCAGGGGTGTAACTGGGAGTGTCTGAGCTGTGACCTGGGTGTCTGAGAGGTGTGCCTGGCAGTGTCTGAGGTGTACCTGGGTGTCAGCGGTGTACCTGGGAGTGTCAGGGGGTGTACCTGGGGAGTGTCAGCGGTGTACCTGGGAGTGTCAGAGGTGTGCCTGGGGTGTCAGCAGTGTACCTGGGTGTGTCGGAGAGTGCCTGGCAGCGTCAAAGGAGTACCTGGGAGTGTCAGAGGTGTACAGTGTCAGTGGTGTACCTGGGGTGTCAGGTTGTGTGATTGGTGTACCTGGGAGTGTCAAGTTGTATCTGGAAGTGTCAGAGGTGTAACTGGGAGTGTCAGAGGTGTGCCTGGGGAGTGTCAGAGGTGGATCTGGGGTTTAGAGTAGTACCTGGGGTGTCAGAGGTGTGCCTGGGAGTGTCTGAGGTGTGCCAGGGGTGTCAGGGGGAGCCAGGTTGTGGAGGTGTGCCTGGGATTGTGGGTGTGCCAGGGAGTGTCAGGGTGAACCAGGGAGTGTCAGAGGTGAACCAGGGAGTGTCTGAGGTGTGCCTGGGGAGTATCGGAGGTGTGCCTGGGAGTATCGGAGGTGTACATGGGAGTCAGAGGTGTGCCTGGTAGTATCATTGGTGTGCCTGGGGAGTGTCAGAGGTGTATCTGGAAGTGTCAGAGGTGTACCTGGGACTATCAGAGGTGTACCTGGGAGTGTCAGTGGTGTACCAGGAGTGTCAGAGGAGTGCCTGGGAGTATCAGGAGGTGTACCTGGGAGTATCAGGAGGTGTGCCTGGGGTGTCAGAGGTGTACCTGGGTGTGTCAAAGGTGTGCCAGGGAGTGTCAAGAGGTGAACAGGTGTCAGTGGAGTACCTGGAGTGTTCAGAGGTGTACCGGAGTGTCAGGGTGTGCCTGGGGGTGTCAGAGGTGTGCAGGTGTGAAGTGTGCTGGGTGTCAGAGGTGTGCCTGGGAGGTCGGAGGTGTGCCTGGGAGTGTCAGAGGTGTGCCTGGGGTGTCAGAGGTGCACTTGGGTGTCACAGGTGCCTGAGGCGTCAGTGTACCTGGCAGTGTCAGCGGTGTGCCTGGGAGTGTCAGCGGTGTGCCTGGGAGAATCATTGGTGTACCTGGAAGTGGCGGGGTTTACCTGGAAGTGTCAGAGGTGTGCACAGTGTGTCATTGGTGTACCTAGGAGTGTCAGAGGTGTACCAGGGGTGTCCAAATTGTACCTGGCAGTGTCATTGGTGTACCTGGGAGTGTCATAGGTGTACCTGGAAGTGTCAGGGTTGGCCTGGAAGTGTCAGAGGTGTACCTGGGATTGACTGAGGTGTACCTGGGTTGTCAGAGGTGTACCGAGTGTCCAGGGTGTAACTGGGGAGTGTCAGGGGGTGTACCTGGGAGTGACAGCGGTGTACCTGGGAGTGTCAGAGGTGCTTGGGAGTGTGACAGGTGCACCTGAGAGCGTCTGGTGTGCCTGGCAGTGTCAGCGGTGTACCTGGGAGTGTCAGCGGTGTACCTGGGAGAATCATTGGTGTACCTGGAAGTGGCAGGGGGTTTACCTGGGGAGTGTCAGGGTGTACAGAGTGTGTCATTGGTGTACTAGGAGTGTCAGAGGTGTGCCAGGGAGTGTCAATGGTGTGCCTGGGGGTGTCATTGGTGTACCTGCGAGTGTCAGAGGTGTACCTGGAAGTGTCAGGGGTGTACCTGGGCAGAGGTGACCTAGGTTGACTGAGGTGTACCTGGGATTGTCAGAGGTGTGCCTGGGAGTGTCAGGGGTGTAACTGGGAGTGTCAGGGGTGTACCTGGGAGTGACAGCGGTGTGCCTGGGAGTGTCAGAGGGTGTGCCTGGGAGTGTCTGGGGTGTACCTGGGAGTGTCTGGGGTGTGCCTGGAAGTGTCTGGGGCTGTACCTGGGGTGTCTGAAGTGTACCTGGCAGTGTCCAGGGGTGTACCTGGCAGTGTCAGCGGTGTACCTGGGAGTGTCAGGGGTGTACCTGGGAGTGTCAGCAGTGTACCTGGGAGTGTCAGAGGTGTACCTGGGGTGTCAGCAGTGTGCCTGGGTGTGTCGGAGGTGCCTGGCAGCGTCAAGAGTACCTGGGAGTGTCAGAGGTGTACCTGGTGAGTGTCAGTGGTGTGCCTGGAGTGTCAGAGTTGTACTTGGGAGTGTGATTGGTGTACCTTGAGTGTCAGAGTTGTATCTGGAAGTGTCAGAGGTGTAACTGGGAGTGTCAGAGGTTTACCTGGGAGTGTCAGAGGTGTGCCTGGGAGGTGTCTGAGGTGTACCAGGGAGTGTCAGGGGGACCCAGGGATTGTAAGAAGTGTACCTGGGATTGTCAGAGGTGTGCCAAGGGAGTGTCAGAGGTGAACCAGGGTGTCAGGTGAACCAGGGAGTGTCTGAGGTGTACCTGGGAGTATCGGAGGTGTACCTGGGAGTATCGGAGGTGTACATGGGAGTGTCAGGGTGTACCTGGTAGTATCATTGGTGTACCTGGGAGTGTCAGAGGTGTATCTGGAAGTGTCAGAGGTGTACCTGGGACTATCAGAGGTGTACCTGGGAGTGTCAGTGGTGTACCTGGGAGTGTCTGAACCTGGAAATGTCAGTGAGTACCTGGGAGTGTCAGGTGTAACTGGGAGTGTCTGAGCCACCTGGAGTGTCTGGAAGTGTACCTGGCAGTGTCTGGAGGTGTACCTGGCAGTGCCTGGGTGGTACCTGGGAGTGTCAGAGGTGTACCTGGATGTGTGAGAAGTGTACCTGGGAGTGTCAGAGGTGTACCTGGGAGTGTCGGAGGTGTACCTGGGAGTGTCAGAGGTGTGCCTGGGAGTGTCAGAGGTGCACTTGGGAGTGTCACAGGTGCACCTGGGAATGTCTCAGGTGTTACTGGGAATGTCTGAGCTTTACCTGGGAGTGTCTGAGATGTACAGAGCAGTGTCTGAGGTGTACCTGGGAGTGTCAGCGGTGTACCTGGGAGAGTCATTGGTGTACCTGGAAGTGTCAGGGGGTGTACCCAGAGTGTCAGAGGTGTACCTGGGGAGTGGGCCAGAGGAGCACCTGGGAGTGTCAGGAGGAGTACCTGAGCAGTCAGGAGGAGTACCTGGGAGTGTCAGGAGGTACCTGGGAGTGTCAGGAGGAGGCACCTGGGAGGTCAGAGATGCACCTGGGAGCCAGAGATGTACCTGGAGGAAAGTGTCTGAGGTGTACCTGGGAGTGTCTGAGGTGTACCTGGGAGTGTCTGAGGTGTACCTGGGAGTGTCAGGGGAGAACCAGGGAGTGTAAGAGGTGTACCTTGGAGTGTCAGAGGTGTACCAGGGAGTGTCAGAGGAGTACCTAGGAGTGTCAGAGGTGTACCTGGGAGTGTCAGAGGTGTACCTTGGAGTGTCGGAGGTGTACCTGGGAGTGTAAGAGGTGCACCTTGGGGTGGCAGAGGTGTACCAGGGAGTGTTAGAGGTGAACCAGGGAGTGTCAGAGGAGAACAAGGGAGTGTCTGATGTGTACCTGGGAGTATCGGAGGTGTACCTGGGAGTATCGAAGGTGTACCAGGGAGTGTCAGAGGTGTAACTGGTAGTGTAATTGGTGTACCTGGAAGTGTCAGAGGTGTATCTGGAAGTGTCAGAGGTGTACCTGGGAGTATCAGAGATATACCTGAGAGTGTCAGAGGTGTACCTGGGAGTGTCAGAGGTGTACCTGGGAGAGTCAGAGGTGTTCCTGAGAGTGTCAGAGGTGTACCTGGGAGTGTCAGAGGTGTACCTGGGAGTGTCAGAGGTGTACCTGGAAGTGTCAGAGGTGTACCTGGGAGTGTCAGTGGTGTACCTGCGAGTATCAGAGGTGTACCTGGAAGGGTCAGTGGTGTACTTGGAAGTGTCAGGGGTGTACCTGGAAGTGTCAGGGGTGTACCTGGAAGTGTCAGAGGTATACCTGGGAGTGTCACAGGTGCACTTGGGAGTTTCTGAGGTGTAACTGGGAGTGTCTGAGCTGTACCTGGGAGTGTCTGAAGTGTACCTGGCAGTGTCTGAGGTGTACCTGGCAGTGTCAGCGGTGTACCTGGGAGTGTCAGCGGTGTACCAGGGAGTGTCAGCGGTGTACCTGTGAGTGTCAGAGGTGTACGTGGGAGTGTCAGAGGTGTTCCTGTGAGTGTCCGAGGAGTACCTGGCAGCGTCAAAGGAGTACCTGGGATTGTCAGAGGTGTACCTGGTAGTGTCAGTGGTGTACCTGGGAGTGTCAGAGTTGTACTTGGGAGTGTGATTGGTGTACCTGGGAGTGTCAGAGGTGTATCCGTAAGTGTCAAAGGTGTACCTGGGAGTGTCAGGGGTGTAACTGGGAGTGTCGGAGGTGTAACTGGGAGTGTCAGTGGTGTACCTGGGAGTGTCAGAGGTGTACCTGGGAGTGTCAGAGTAGTACCTGGGAGTGTCATAGGTGTACCAGGGAGTGTCAAAGGTGAACCAGGGAGTGTCAGAGGTGAACCAGGGAGTGTCTGAGGTGTACCTTGGAGTATCGGAGGTGTGCCTGGGAGTATCGGAGGTTTACCTGGGAGTGTCAGAGGTGTACCTGGTAGTATCATTGGTGTTCCTGGGAGTGTCAGAGGTGTATCTGGAAGTGTCAGAGGTGAACCAGGGAGTGTCTGAGGTGTACCTGGGAGTATCGGAGGTGTACCTGGGAGTGTCAGAGGTGTACCTGGTAGTATCATTGGTGTACCTGGGAGTGTCAGAGGTGTATCTGGAAGTGTCAGAGGTGTACCTGGGAGTATGTGATGTGTACCTGGGAGTGTCAGAGGAGTACCTGGGAGTGTCTGAGGTCTACCTGTGAGTGTCAGAGGTGTTCCTGGGAGTGTCAGAGGTGCACTTGGGAGTGTCACAGGTGCACCTGGGAGTGTCTGAGGTGTTACTGGGAGTGTCTGAGCTTTACCTTGGGAGTGTCTGAGATGTACCTGGCAGTGTCTGAGGTGTACCTGGCAGTGTCAGCGGTGTACCTGAGAGTGTCAGCGGTATACCTGGGAGTATCATTGGTGTACCTGGAAGTGTCAGGGGTGTACCTGGAAGTGTCAGAGGTGTACCTGAGTGTGTCATTGGTGTACCTGGGAGTGTCAGAGGTGTACCAGGGAGTGTCAATGGTGTACCTGGGAGTGTCATTGGTGTACCTGGGAGTGTCAGAGGTGTACCTGGAAGAGTCAGGGGTGTACCTGGAAGTGTCAGAGGTGTACCTGGGATTGACTGAGGTGTACCTGGGATTGTCAGAGGTGTACCTGGGAGTGTCAGGGGTGTAACTGGGAGTGTCAGGGGTGTACCTGGGAGTGACAGCGGTGTACCTGGGAGTGTCAGAGGTGTACCTGGAAGTGTCTGAGGTGTACCTGGGAGTGTCTGAGGTGTACCTAGAAGTGTCTGAGGTGTACATGGAATGTCAGAGGTGTATCTTGCAGTGTCATCGGTGTACCTGGGAGTGTAATAGGTGTACCTGGGAGTGTCAGAGGAATACCTGGGAGTGTCAGAGGTATACCTGGGCGTATCAGAGGTGTACCTGGGAGTGTCAGAGGTGTACCTGGGAGTGTGAGAGGTGTACCTGGGAGTGTCAGAGTAGTACCTGGGAGTGTCAGAGGTGTACCTGGGAGTGTTTGAGGTGTACCTGGGAGTGTCAGGGGAGAACCAGGGAGTGTAAGAGGTGTACCTGGGAGTATCAGAGGTGTACCAGGGAGTGTCAGAGGTGAACCAGGGAGTGTCAGAGGTGAACCAGGGAGTGTCTGAGGTGTTACTGGGAGTGTCTGAGCTTTACTTGGGAGTGTCAGCGGTATACCTGGGAGTATCATTGGTGTACCTGGAAGTGTCAGGGGTGTACCTGGAAGTGTCAGTGGTGTACCTGAGTGTGTCTTTGGTGTACCTGGGAGTGTCGGGGCAAAATGTGGGAGGCTGGGGCGGTGTACCTGGGGAGGCCACAGGTACCTGGAAGTGTCAGGGTGTACCTGGGAGTGTCAAAGGTTTACCTGGGAATGTCAGAGGTATACCAGGGAGTGTCAGTGAAGTACCTTGGAGTCTCAAAGGTGTACCTGGGAGTCTCAGAGGAGTACCTGGGAGTGTCTGAGCTGTACCTGGGAGTGTCTGAAGTGTACCTGGCAGTGTCTGAGGTGTACCTGGCAGTGTCAGCGGTGTACCTGGGAGTGTCAGCGGTGTACCTGGGAGTGTCAGAGGTGCCTGAGTGTCAGAGGTGCACTTGGGAGTGTCACACAGGTACCTGGGAGTGTCTGAGGTGTTACTGGGAGTGTCTGAGCTACCTGGGAGTGTCTGAGGTGTACCTGGCAGTGTCTGAGGTGTACCTGGCAGTGTCAGCGGTGTACCTGGGAGTGTCAGGGTGTACCTGGGAGTGTCAGCGAGAACCTGGGAGGTCAGAGGTGTACCTGGGAGTGTCAGAGTGTACCTGGGTTTGTCGGAGGAGTACCTGGCAGAGCAAAGGAGTACCTGGGAGTGTCAGAGGTGACCTGGTAGTGTCATGGGTGCAGCACGGGAGTGTCAGAGTTGTACTTGGAAGTGTGGATTGGTGTACCTGGGAGCAGTCAGAGTTGTATCTGGAAGTGTCAGAGGTGGAACTGGGAGTGCCAGAGGTTTACCTGGGAGTGCTCGGAGGTGATCTGGGAGCAGCAGAGTAGTACCTGGGAGTGTCAGAGGTGCCTGGGAGTGTCTGAGGTGTACCAGGGAGAGCGGGGGACCCAGGGATTGTAAGAGGTGTACCTGGGATTGTCAGAGGTGTACCAGGGAGGTCAGAGGTGCAGCAGATGCCAGAGGTGAACCAGGGAGTGTCTGAGGTGTACCTGGGAGTATCGGAGGTGTACCTGGGAGCACGGAGGTGGCATGAGAATGTCAGATGTACCTGGTAGTATCATTGGTGTACCTGGGAGTGTCAGAGGTGTATCTGGAAGTGTCAGAGGTGTACCTGGGAGTATCAGAGAGGTACCTGGGAGTGCTGCCTGGGTGTCAGTGGTGTGCAGGGTGTCAGAGGTGCCTGGGGTATCAGGTGTGCCTGGGGAGTGTCGGAGGTGTGCCTGGGGTGACAGGTGTGCCTGGGTGTGTCAAGGTGTGCAGGGGAGTGTCAGGGTGAACCAGGGGAATGTCAGTGGAGTGCAGGTGTCAGAGGTGTGCCTGGGGTATCAGCGGTGTGCCTGGGAGTGTCAGAGGTGTGCACCAGGGGTGTGAAGTGTGCCTGGGAGTGTCAGAGGTGTGCCTGGAGAGTCGGAGGTGTGCCTGGGGTGTCAGAGGTGTGCCTGGGGAGTGTCAGAGGTGCTTGGGGAGTGTCACAGGTGCCTGGGGCGTCTGAGGTGTGCCTGGCAGTGTCAGCAGTGTGCCTGGGAGTGTCAGCGGTGTGCCTGGGGAGGAGTCATTGTGGTGTGCCTGGAGTGGCAGGGGTTGCCTGGGGTGTCAGGGGTGTGCAGGGGAGTGTCAATGGTGTGCCTGGGAGTGTCATTGAATTGTGCCTGCAGAGTGTCAGAGGGTGTACCTGGAAGTGTCGGGGTGTGCCTGGAAGTATCAGAGACATGCCTGGGATTGACTGAGGTGTGCAGGTTGTCAGAGGTGTGTGCCTGGGGGTGTCAGGGGATGTAACTGGGGAGTGTCAGGGTGTACCTGGGGAGTGACAGCGGTGTCACCTGGGAGTGTCAGGGGTGTGCCTGGGGAGTGTCTGAGGTGTGCACAGGGAGTGTCTCAGGTGTGCCTGGAAGTGTCTGGTGTGTGGAATGTCAAGGTGTGCCTGGAAGTGTGTCAGGGGTGTGCCTGGGGTGTCAGAGCTGTGCCTGGGTGTCATTGGTGTGCCTGCGGGTGTAAGGTGTGCCTGGAAGGGGTCAGGGGGTGTGCCTGGAAGTGTCAGGGTGTGCCTGGAAGTGTTGGGGGTGTGCCTGGAAGTGTCAGAGGTATGCCACAGAATTGCCTGACACGTGTGCCTGGGATTTGTCAGAGGTGTAACTGGGAGGTGTCAGGGGTGTACCTGGAGTGTCACTTAGGTGGCAGTGTCAGCGGTGTAACTGGGAGTGTCATGGTGTACCTGGGGAGTGTCAGAGGTGTGCCTGGGAGTGTCAGAGGTGCACTTGGGGAGTGTCACAGGTGCACTTGGGAGTTTCTGAGGTGTGTGGCTGGGGTGTCTGGGCTGTGCCTGGGGTGTCTGGGGTGTGCCTGGCAGTGTCTGGGGTGTGCCTGGCAGTGTCAGCGGTGTGTACCTGGGGTGTCATGGTGGCCTGGGGAGTGTCAGGAGGTGTGCCTGGGGGTGTCAGAGGTGCACTTGGGAGTGTCACAGGTGTGCCTGGGAGGTGTCTGAGGGTGTTACTGGGGTGTCTGGGCTTTGCTGGGAGTGTCTGGGAGGTGTGCCTGGTGTCTGGGGTGTGCCTGGCAGTGTCCAGCAGGTGTGCCTGGGAGTGTCAGCGGTGTGCCTGGGGAGTGTCATTGGTGTGCCTGGAGTGTCAGGGGTGTGCCTGGAAGTGTCAGAGGTGTGCCTGAGTGTGTCATTGGTGTGCCTGGGGAGTGTCAGAGAGGTGTGCCAGGAGTGTCAGAGGTGTGCCTGGGGTGTCATTGGTGTGCCTGGGGAGTGTCAGAGGTGTACCTGGAAGTGTGAGGTGTGCCTGGAAGTGTCAGAGGGGTGTGCCTGGGATTGTCTGGGGTGTGCCTGGGATTGTAGGGGTGTGCCTGGGGAGTGTCAGGGAGGTGTGGCTTTGGGAGTGTTGGGAGTGTGCCTGGGGAGTGACAGCCGGTGTGCCTGGGGTGTCAGAGGGTGTGCCTGGGGGTGTCTGGGTGTGCCTGAGAGATTGTGCAGGGGGTAACAAATTGTCAATGTGTGCATGGAATGTCAGGTGTATCTTGCAGTGTCATCGGTGTACCTGGGAGTGTCAGAGGTGTACCTGGGGAGTGTCAGGGTATGCCTGTAGTGTCAGATGTGGCACCTGGGCATTATCAGAGTGTGCCTGGGGAGTGTCAGAGGGTATACCTGGGCATTCATGGAGTGGTGTAACTGGGAGTGTCAGGGGTGTACCTGGGGTGTCTGGGGTGTGCCTGGGGAGTGTCAGGGGGTGTGCCTGGGGAGTGTCAGAGGTGTGCCAGGGATTGTCAGGGTGTGCCTGGGTGTCAGCGGTGTGCCTGGGAGTGTCAGAGGTGTGCCTGGGAGAGTCGGAGGTGTGCCACCAGTGTCAGAGGTGTGCCTGGGAGTGTCAGGAATTGCACTTGGGAGTGTCTGGGTGCCTGGGGTGTCTGAGGTGTTGCTGGGGTGTCTGAGCTGCACAGGATTGTGTGGGGTGGCACCTGGCAGTGTCAGCGGTGTGCACCAAGTGTCAGCAGTGTACCTGGGAGTGTCATTGGTGTGCCTGGAAGTGGCAGGGGTGTGCAGGTGTGGGGTGTGCCTGAGTGTGTCATTGGTGTGTGCCTGGGGTGTCAGAGGAGGTGTACCAGGGGAGTGTGGTGGTGTGTACCTGGGGAGTGTCATTGGTGTACCTGGGAGTGTCAGAGGTGTACCTGGGAGTGTCAGGGTGTGCCTGGGGAGTGTCAGAGGTGTTCTGAGGTGTGGGGCATGCCCTCAGTGTCAGAGTGTGCCTGGGAGTGTCAGAGGTGTATCTTGCAGTGTCATCGGTGTGCCTGGGGAGTGTCATCGGTGTGCTTGGAAGTGTCAGAGGGTATGCCTGGGGTGTCAGAGGGTGTACCTGGGGTGTCAGGGTGTGCACAAGTGTCAGAATTGTAACTGGGAGTGTCTGGGCTGTGCCTGGGGTGTCTGAAGTGTACCTGGCAGTGTCTGGGGTGTACCTGGCAGTGTCCAGCAGTGTGCCTGGGAGTGTGTCCAGGGGTGTAACTGGGGAGTGTTAGGGTGTGCCTGGAGTGACAGCGGTGTGCCTGGGAGTGTCCCAGAGGTGTGCCTGGGAGTGTCTGGGGTGTGCCTGGGAGTGTCTGGGGTGTGCCTGGAAGTGTCTGTGTGTGCATGGAATGTCAGGGGTGTATCTGCAGTGTCATCGGTGTACTAGGGAGTGTCAGAGGTGTACCTGGGGAGTGTCAGAGGTATACCTGGGTGTCAGATGTGCCTGGGCGTATCAGAGGTGTACCTGGGAGTGTCAGAGGTATACCTGGGCATTGTGGTGGTGTGGCTAGAGTGTTCAGAGGTGTACCTGGGGTGTCTGCAGGGGTGTGCCTGGGGTGTCAGAGGTGTGCAAGGGTGTCAGAGGTGTGCCAAGGTTGTCAGAGGTGTGCCTGGGGTGTCATTGGTGTGCCTGGGGTGTCAGAGGTGTGCCTGGGGGTGTCAGAGTGTGCCTGGGGAGTGTCAGAGGTGTTCCTGAGAGTGTCAGAGGGTGTGCCACTCGAGTGTCAGAGTGTGCCTGGGAGTGTCAGAGGTGTATCTTGCAGCAGTGTCATCCGGTGTGCCTGGGGAGTGTCATCGGTGTACTTGGAAGTGTCAGAGGTATGCCTGGGGTGTCAGAGGTGTGCCTGGGAGTGTCAGGGAATTGTGCCTGGGGTGTCAAGAGGTGTTCTGAGAGTGTCAGAGAGGTGTGCCTAGGGTATCAAGAGTGTACCTGAGAGTGTCAGAGTGTACCTGGAAGTGTCAGAGGTGTGCCTGGGGTGTCATTGGTGTGTGCCTGGGAGTGTGTCAGGGTGTGCCTGGGAGTGTCAGAGTGGGTCTGGAGTGTTAGAGTGGGCACCTGGGGTGTCAGAGGTGTGCCTGGGAGTGTCAGGGGTGTGACTTCAGAGTGTCTGGGCTGTGCCTGGGGTGTCTGAAGTGTGCCTGGCAGTGTGCAGGGTGTGCACCAGGGTGTCAGGGAGTGTGCCTGGGAGTGTCAGCGGTGTACTGGGGTGTCAGGGTGTGCCTGGGAGTGTCAGCAGTGTACCTGGGTGTGTCGGAGTACCTGGCAGCGTCAAGGAGTACCTGGGGGTGTCAGAGGTGTACCTGGTAGTGTCAGTGGTGTGTACCTGGGAGTGTTAGAGTTGTACTTGGGAGTGTGATTGGTGTACCTGGGAGTGTCAGGTTGTATCTGGAAGTGTCAGAGGTGTAACTGGGGTGTCAGAGGTTTACCTGGGAGTGTCAGAGGTGGATCTGGGAGTGTTAGAGTAGTACCTGGGAGTGTCAGAGGTGTGCCTGGGAGTGTCTGAGGTGTACCAGGGGGTGTCAGGGGTACCCAGGGATTGTGAAGGTGTACCTGGGATTGTCAGGGGTGTACCAGGGAGTGTCAGAGGTGGACCAGGGAGTGTCAGGAGTGAACCAGAGTGTCTGAGGTTGGACCTGGAGTATCGGAGGTGTACCTGGGAGTATCGGAGGTGTACATGGGGTGTCAGAGGTGTACCTGGTAGTATCATTGGTGTACCTGGGAGTGTCAGAGTGTATCTGGAAGTGTCAGAGGTGTACCTGGGACTATCAGAGGTGTACCTGGGAGTGTCAGTGGTGTACCAAGGGTTCATGTAGGAGTGCCTGGAGTATCGGAGGTGTACCTGGGAGTATCGGAGGTGTGGGAGTGTCAGAGGTGTGCCTGGGTGTGTCAAGGTGTACCAGGGAGTGTCAGAGGTGAACCAGGGAATGTCAGTGGAGTACCTCAGGTGTCAGAGGTGTACCTGGAGTGTCAGGTGTACCTGGGAGTGTCAGAGGTGTACCTGGGGTGTGAGAGGTGTGCCTGGGAGTGTCAGAGGTGTGCCTGGGAGAGTCGGAGGTGTGCCTGGGAGTGTCAGAGGTGTGCCTGGGAGTGTCAGGGGTGCCTTGGGAGTGTCACAGTGCCTGGGAGTCTGAGGTGTGCCTGGCAGTGTCAGCGGTGTGCCTGGGAGTGTCAGCGGTGTACCTGGGAGAATCATTGGTGTACCTGGAAGTGGCAGGGGTTTACCTGGAAGTGTCAGAGGTGTACACGAGTGTGTCATTGGTGTACCTAGGAGTGTCAGAGGTGTACCAGGAGTGTCAATGGTGTACCTGGGAGTGTCGTGGTGTTCCTGAGTGTCAGAGGTATGCCTGGAAGTGTCAGGGGTGACCTGGAAGTGTCAGAGGTGTACCTGGGATTGACTGGGGTGTCACTGGGATTGTCAGAGGTGTGCCTGGGAGTGTTAGGGGTGTAACTGGGAGAGTCGGAGGTGTGCCTGGGAGTGTCAGAGGTGTGCCTGGGGTGTCAGAGGTGCACGGGAGTGTCACGGTGCCTGAGAGCGTCTGAGGTGTACCTGGCAGTGTCAGCGGTGTGCCTGGGGTGTCAGCGGTGTACCTGGGAGAATCATTGGTGTACCTGGAAGTGGCAGGGGTTTTACCTGGAAGTGTCAGAGGTGTACACGAGTGTGTCATTGGTGTACCTAGGAGTGTGAGAGGTGTACCAGGGAGTGTCAATGGTGTACCTGGAGTGTCATTGGTGTTCCTGGGAGTGTCAGAGGTATACCTGGAAGTGTCAGGGGTGTGCCTGAAGTGTCAGAGGTGTACCTGGGATTGACTGAGGTGTACCTGGGATTGTCAGAGGTGTACCTGGGATTGACTGAGGTGTACCTGGGATTGTCAGGTGTGCCTGGGGTGTCAGGGGTGTAACTGGGAGTGTCAGGGGTGTGCCTGGGAGCAGCGGTGTGCCTGGGGTGTCAGAGGTGTACCTGGGGGTGTCTGAGGTGTACCTGGGAGTGTCTGAGGTGTGCCTGGAAGTGTCTGAGGTGTACATGGAATGTCAAGGTGTGCCTGGAAGTGTCAGGGGTGTACCTGGGGTGTCAAAGGTGTACCTGGGGAGTGTGAGGTGTTCTGAGAGAGTCATCGGTGTGCCTGGGGAGTGTCAGAGGGTACCTGGGGTGTCAGAGGTATACCTGGGCGTATCAGAGGTGTACCTGGGTGTCAGAGGTGTACCTGGGAGTGTCAGAGGTGTACCTGGGGAGTGTCAGAGGTGTACCTGGGAGTGTCAGGTGTTCCTGAGAGTGTCAGAGGTGTGCCTGGGATTGTCAGAGTGTGCCTGGGAGTGTCAGATGTGTGCCTGACCTGTGATTGTCAGAGGTGACCTGGGGTGTCAGGGGGTAACTGGGGTGTCAGGGGTGTACCTGGGAGTGACAGCGGTGCGAGTGTCAGAGGTGTACCTGGGAGTGTCTGAGGTGTACATGGGGTGTCTGAGGGTGTACCTGGAAGTGTCTGAGGTGTACATGGAATGTCAGAGGTGTATCTTGCAGTGTCTGAGGTGTACCTGGGAGTGTCAGAGGTGTACCTGGGAGTGTCATCGGTGGCACTGGAGTGTCAGAGGTATGCGAGTGTCAGAGAGGTATACCTGGGCGTATCAGAGGTGTACCTGGGGTGTCAGAGGTGTACCTGGGAGTGTCAGAGGTGTACCTGGGAGTGTCAGAGGTGTACCTGGGGTGTCAGAGGTGTTCCTGAGGTGTCAGAGGTGTACCTGGGGTGTCATTGGTGTACCTGCGAGTGTCAGAGGTGTACCTGGAAGGGTCAGGGGTGTACCTGGAAGTGTCAAGGGTGTACCTGGAAGTGTCAGGGATGTACCTGGAAGTGTCAGAGGCATACCTGGGAGTGCCTGACGTGTACCTGGGATTGTCAGAGGTGTAACTTGGGAGTGTCAGGGGTGTACCTGGAGTGTCATAGGTGTATCTGGCAGTGTCAGCGGTGTAACTGGGAGTGTCAGCAGTGTACCTGGGAGTGTCAGAGGTGTGCTTGGGAGTGGAGGTGCACTTGGGGTGTCACAGGTGCACTTGGGAGTTTCTGAGGTGTAACTGGGAGTGTCTGAGCTGTACGTGCTGGGGTGTCTGAAGTGTACCTGGCAGTGTCTGAGGTGTACCTGACAGTGTCAGCGGTGTACCTGGGTGTCAGCGGTGTACCTGGGAGTGTCAGCGGTGTACCTGGGAGTGTCAGAGGTGTACCTGGGAATGTCAGCGGTGTACCGGAAGTGTCAGAGGTGTACCTGGGAGTGTCAAAGGTATTCCTGGGTGTGTCAGAGGTATACCTGGGCGTATCAGAGGGTGTACCTGGGAATGTCAGAGGTGTGCCTGGGAGTGTCAGAGGTGTACCTGGAAGTGTCAGAGGTGTCCTGGGGAGTGTCAGAGGTGTTCCTGGAGTGTCAGAGGTGTACCAGGGATTGTCAGAGGTGTACCTGGGAGTGTCAGAGGTGTACCTGGAAGTGTCAGTGGTGTACCTGGGAGTGTCATTGGTGTACCTGGGGTGTCAGGGTGTCAGGTTGTACTTGGGGTGTGATTGGTGTACCTGGGGTGTCAGAGGTGTGTCAGGCGTCAGGGTGCACTTGGGTGTGTCACAGGTGTGCCTGGGGTGTCTGAGGTGGTACTGGGGTGTCTGGGCTTTGCAGGAGTGTCTGGGGGTGTACCTGGCGGTGTCTGAGGTGTACCTGGCAGTGTCAGAGGAGGTGTGCCTGGGTGTGTCAGAGGTGCACTTGGGAGTGTCACAGGTGGCACCTGGGAGTGTCTGAAGACAATTACTGGGGTGTCCTGGGCTTTACCTGGGGTGTCTGGGAGGTGCTGTGGCGGTGTCTGGGGTGTACCTGGCAGTGTCAGCGGTGTACCTGGGAGTGTCAGCGGTGTACCTGGGAGTATCATTGGTGTACCTGGAGTGTCAGGGGTGGTGTGCCTGGAGGTGTCAGAGGTGTGCCTGGGTGTGTCATTGGTGTGCCTGGGGTATCAGGGGGTGTGCCAGGGGTGTCAGAGATTGTGCCTGGGGTGTCATTGGTGTACCTGGGAGTGTCAGGGGTGTGCCTGGAAGTGTCAGGGTGTGCCTGGAAGTGTCAGAGGTGTGGGATTGTCTGAGGTGTACCTGGGATTTGTCAAGAGGTTTACCTAGGAGTGTAAAGGGTGTAACTACAAGAATTATTAGGGGTGTACCTGGGAGTGACAGCGTGTACTGGCAGTGTCAGAGGTGTGCAGGAGTGTCTGAGGGTGTATCTGGAAGTGTCTAATGTGAACATGGAATGTCAGAGGTGTATCTTGCAGTGTCATCGGTGTGCCTGGGGTGTCAGAGGTGTACCTGGGGTGTCAGAGGTATGCCTGGGGTGTCAGGTACCTGGAGCGTATCAGAAGTGTGCCTGGGGTGTCAGAGGTGTGCCTGGGAGTGTCAGGGTGTGCCTGGGTGTCAGAGGTGTACCTGGGGTGTCGGCGGTGCAGGAGTGTCAAGAGGGTGTATAGGGAGGTTGTCAGAGGGTGTACCTGGGGTGTCAGAGGTGTAACTGGAAGTGTCAGAGGTGTACCTGGGAATTGTCATTGGTGTACCTGGGAGTGTCTGAGGTGTACCAGGGGTGTCAGTGGTGTGCCTGGGAGTGTCATTGGTGTGTACCTGGGGTGTCAGAGGTGTGCCTGGAAGTGTCAGGGGTGTGCCTGGAAGTGTCAGGGTGTACCTGGGGTGTCAGGAGGTGTTCTGAGGTGTCAGGGGGTGTACCTAGGGTGTCAGAGGTGTGCCTGGAAAAAGAGTTGTCAGAGGTGTCCTGGAAGTGTCAGAGGTGTGCCTGGGGTGTCATTGGTGTGGGGTGTCAGAGGTGTTCACTGGGGTGTCGGAGGTACCTGGCAGCGTCAAGGGAGTACCTGGGAGTGTCAGAGGTGTACCTGGTAGTGTCAGTGGTGTACCTGGGATTGTCAGAGTTGTACTTGGGATTGTCAGAGGTGTACCTGGGAGTGTCAGAGGTGAACCTGGAAGTGTCAAGGGTGTACAGGTGTCATTGGGTGTGCCTGCAGTGTCAGAGGTGTACCTGGGAAGATGGGGGTGTACCTGGAAGTGTCAGGGGTGTACCTGGAAGTGTCAGAGTTGTCTGGAGGTGTCAGAGGTGTACCTGGGGAGTATCAGAGGTGTACCTGGGAGTGTCAGGGGTGTGCCTGGGGTGTCAGAGGTGTACCTGGAAGTGTGAAGGTGTTCTGAGGTGTCAGGAAATTGTGCCTGGGATTTGTCAGAGGTGTGCCTGGGAGTGTCAGAGGTGAACCTGGAAGTGTCAG
>NW_024755806.1:0-12076 GCF_018991925.1 Homarus americanus
CCCAGATGACAGCTCCCAACATCACCAATTCAGTTAAGGGCAGTGCAGGATCAATGTCATCTGGACAGTCATTGTCGGACGTCATAGTCGGATGTCACAGTTCAGGTCGAGATGACAGTTCTAAACATCACCACCCAGTTAAGGGTGCAGGGATCACGTCATCTTCGGATGTCATTGTCGGGATGTCATAGTCGGGATGTCACAGTTCAGGTCGAGATGACAGCTCCCAACATCACCACCCAGTTAAGGGCAGTGCAGGGATCAATGCCATCTTCGGGATGTCATTGTCGGGATGTCATAGTCGGGATGTCACAGTTCAGGTCGAGATGACAGCTCCCAACATCACCACCCAGTTAAGGGCAGTGCAGGGATCAATGCCATCTTCGGGATGTCATTGTCGGGATGTCATAGTCGGGATGTCACAGTTCAGGTCGAGATGACAGCTCCCAACATCACCACCCAGTTAAGGGCAGTGCAGGGATCAATGCCATACTCGTGAGTGTCTTGTGTTTAAGTCACCCACCCGAGTGATCAGTTCAAGTGAGCAACTGGCTGGGCCCAGCCTCGACCTGGTCCCGGCGGCGCTAGACGGTGGTACGTAGTTCGTCATGCCACCGCCAGGGGTCTACTATCGGCCTTTTCGAAGGCCTATTTATGTTACATATGGTGTTTTTTCTTTTTTCTTTAATAATTCATATGTTTATGCAGTTTTTCTCAGGATATGTTTGAATTTATACTCAAATAGCAGAGCTAGAGTTGTTGTTTACAAGTTACAACTGTTGTGTGTGTGTGAGAAAGATTTAGGAGTAATGATAAGTAGGAAAGAGGGGTAACAAAGTACCTCACTTGGAATAAGCAGTTCAGTTCTGGTCACCGTACTACAGAATGGATACAGAATCCCTAGAATTAATTCAGAGGAAAATGACAACACTAATAATCCAGGGTATTACGAACCTTGAATACAGAGACAGATTAAAGCACATAAATTTGTACTCCCTGGAGAGACGTAGAGTGAGGGGCGATATGATCGAGGTGTATAAATGGAAGTCAGGAAACTCGTACAAATGGTTTTAAATAAGACAAATAGCGCTGCAGTGTGTGTGTGTGTGTGTGTGTGTGTTGATAAATAAGTTGTATATACACTAACTCAAGATAAGGAAGCAATCGTCGTACAAATGATAATGTAAATAAAAAGGAACAGGAACACTTTGGTAAAAGAAGAAATACTTGGAACATTTTTCTGGTTGTTCCGCCTCAATTCCAACTCGCATCAGCTTTGACTATATATTACATTATTTGTTTGTTGTGTCTCGTGCATAAGGAAAGCTGCTTTTATCGCGCCTTTCAGTTGGAAAATCAGCGCCTTTGTATTTCTTACATCATCCATTTTATGTAATACAGATTCACGTATAAACATATTATTGTTATGTATGTAAAATATATTTTTGTGTTGGCATAATTTTCATCTGAATTATGAGAGAGACAGACAGAGACCGAGAGATACACACAGACAGACAGAGGCCAACAGACAGAGATAGTCAGACAGACACAGAGACATTCATACAAGAGAAAACACAGACAGGCATAGAGCGACAGATACACAGAGATAGTGTCTGTCTCTGTCTGTCTATTTCTGTCTCGGTATGTCTATGTCTTTCTCTCATTCGTTATCTGTCTGTCTGACAGTCTCATTTTGTCTATATCTGTTTGTCTAACTGTCTTTGTCCGTCTGTCATTTGGTCTGACTGTCTCTGTCTATCTGTCTGTATGTCTGTTCTATCTTTATCACTTTGACTATATGTCTGTCTGTCTGTATGTCTTTCTCACCCTGTCTGTCTCTCTGTCATTCTGCCTGTCTACCTTTCGCATTCTGTCTGTCTGTCTGACTATCTCTGTCCGTCTGTGTTGGTCTCTGTCTGTGTGTGAGTGTCTCTGCCTGTGTGTCTCTCAGTCTATTTATCTTTGTGTCTCAATATCTGTCTGTTTGTCTGTTTCAGTTTATGTCTGTCTGGCAGACAGAGACAGACAGACAAAGACAAATACAGATAGAGATTGAGACAAACAGACAGAGACAGACAGACAGAAACAGACACAGACACACAGACAGAGATTGAGATACAAAGACAGACAGAGACTGAGACACACAGACAGAGACCAACAGACAGACAGAGACCAACAGACAGACAGAGAGATTCCTACAAGTTGTTATTATTTCTTCTTTTACCAAAGTGTTCCTGTTGCTTAACAACTTAATCAGATACGTTATGGTTACGTGGTGAGTCAAGGGACAGTTGTCTGTTTCAGTTTGGGTGACAGCGGTCGAGCCTGACGAGAGTGCTGGACCTTCTTATTTACGGCGATTCCTTCTTTATCTTGAGTTAGTAGCCAAGATTGGCTGTAAAAGGGCCACACACAGCGTCAATACAATTGTAACTCTGCTATTTGCGTATAAATTCATACAAATCCTGAGAAAAACTACGTAAATATATGAATTATTAAAGAAAAACAACAAAACCAACAAATGTAACATAAAAGAACCTTCACAAAATCCGATAGAAGACCCGTGGCGGTGGCCTGTAGCACCGCCGGGACCAGGTCGAGGCTGGGCCCAGCCAGTTGCTCACAACTGATCACTCGGGTATGGAAGTGCTGTATGGTAGTGTGCTGTGGTGTAGGGTAGTGTAGAGTGCTGTGGTGTAGGGTAGTGTAGTGTGCTGTGGTGTAGGGTAGTGTAGTGTGCTGTGGTGTAGGCGAGTGTAGGGTAGGGTACTGTAGTATGATGTTGAGAGGAGAGGGGATGGAGGTATCCCTTTTCGCCTTTTTTATTTACTTAATCTTTATCCCTTTTGTCTCTCTCTTCCCTAACCTTTATCCAGCCCTATCGTTCTTTCTTCTTTATCCATATTCCTTCTTTATCTTTAATATTCATCTCGTTATGCTTACTTGTCTCTCAGCGTCTTGAAACTCGTGTGTGTGTGTGTGTTTGTAAAGGTGTTGGGAAAAGGTTATTGGTTTTGCTATGCTCGCTCTCTCTCTCTCTCTCTGTTTATTATCAAGCCTCATCCCCCCCCCTGACCTCTCCATCCACCTGACTGCTTCTCGGGAATATTGAAACATAAACGCTATGTTTTTTGAGAGGCAACAGATACAGGTTCACCCTGCCAATATTTGTTTATTTTTTTTTCTCTCTCTCCCTATCTCCCTACCTCCCCCTCTTTCTCTCCCCTTCCTCCCTCCCTCTCCCTACGTCTGTCCCCCTCCCTCGCCCCCCTCCCGTTTGTGAGTGAGGAGTGAGGGAGCAATGCATCAAGAGTTTCACCACTCTTCATAATATGGTTCAGCATATTTGGATAAAACGTATCAGGGAGGGAAAGCCAATCAACGAACGAGATGATTAGAAGGAAGGTTTTTATTGGTTAAAAAAAAAATATTTTCTTGGACCTCTCGCAGTACAACATGGATGCTTATCTATATGTTAATGCGTCGAGAAATTAAAAAATGGAATGATTTATCTTACTTATATATGTGTGCGTGTATAGACATAACGCACGCACGCACACAAAGCAATTACATATACAGACACGCACTCACGCAAGCACAGAGACAATCACGGACACAGACGAACACAAACAAGTGGTGATGTAAAAAAATAAACGAAAAGAGAGAACCAGATAAGAGAGACAGAGACGTATAGACAGACAGACGATGACAGGAAGGGGAGACAGAAAGCCCAAGAATAAAAACAGGAAACCCAAAGACAGTGAACAAATGAGAGAGAGAGAGAGAGAGAGAGATGAATAAATAGATAGACAAAGACAGACAGAGAAATATATTGAGAGAGAGAGAGAGAGAGAGAGAGAGAGAGAGAGAGAGAAAGCTAACGAAGAACGGCAGTAATTACCCAGATATCAATCGACTGTTCTCAAGACGTGTGTGTGTGTGTGTGTATTATTATTTTATTGTGCGAGGTTATACACAGCCTGCAGGGAGACTTACTAGTTGGTCTTATCTCTGAGGAGGAAGTTAAGAAACGAGGCAAAGATGAAGAAGACTGCCAAGAGATTAAGACGATGATAAAGATGATGTGGAAGGAGATAAAGAGAGAGATGAGTAAACAGGATAATAGTGGATTGATATATTGAGTTCTTGTTCTTGTTCTTCTTCTTCTTCTTGTTCTTGTTCTTCTTCTTGTTCTTCTTCTTGTTCTTCTTCTTGTTCTTGTTCTTCTTGTTCTTCTTCTTGTTCTTCTTCTTGTTCTTCTTCTTGTTCTTGTTCTTCTTCTTCTGTTGTTTATTGTTGGTATTGTTGTTTTATTGTTGTTGTTGTTTTTGAATAGTTGAAGCCAAAAACGATAAGTAATTAACTTGATTAATTTGGATGTAACTATGAAATTGTCTTAATTGATATTTAAGTACGCTTATTTACGTCTCCTGTCATTGATATAAGAGATTTTAAATAATCACACTTAAGAAAGCCACTTAATCACACTTAAAGGCTTCATCCGTCCAAGTCGAGTTGTTTAGTAGTAATCGCACTTGGAATAATTAATCTTTTCATTCCAAGTGTCTTAAGTAATCGCACTTTAGGACATTATCCACAAAATCCACAGATCTTAAGTAATTGCACTTAACACTACATGTGGTCCAAGTGTTAAGTAATTGCACTTACGATCTCGACACTTTTAAATAATCCTCACTTAAGGGATAATTACACTTGAAAATCATTCTACTTAAGGTTTTAAGTCGTTAGGGATAAGGCACTCAAGTCATCATACTCAACACCTTAGTCATCGTTCTCACTGTCTTAAGTCATCATACTCAACACCTTAGTCATCGTTCTCAGTGTCTTAAGTCATCATACTCAACACCTTAGTCATCGTTCTCAGTGTCTTAAGTCATTATACTCAACACCTCAGTCATCGTCCTCACTGTCTTAAGTCATCATACACAACACCTCAGTCATCGTTCTCAGTGTCTTAAGTCATCATACTCAACACCTCAGTCATCGTTCTCAGTGTCTTAAGTCATCATACTCAACACCTTAGTCATCGTTCTCAGTGTCTTAAGTCATTATACTCAACACCTCAGTCATCGTCCTCACTGTCTTAAGTCATCATACACAACACCTCAGTCATCGTTCTCAGTGTCTTAAGTCATCATACGCAAACTCGTAATCGTAGTTTTTTTCCCCGGTAATCTAACCTGAGCTCATTTCATATCATTACACTTAGGTTTAATGGGTCGCAATTCAAATTGTTGTTCTGGCTGTGGGTCGCAGTAAAAAACGTTTGAAAAACATTGTTCTAATATGTATGAGAATATATTCGTCGCTGTCACTAATATTTACGTGTATTTATCTACATTATATTCTTATCACCCAGACGTACGTGATAGCCAAAGTGGGAGGAGTGAAGGACAATGGTATATTATTATGTGGGGCTGGCAACAAGTCGATCTGTTGTGTATTTAGAGAAGAAGAGGCGATATTTCATGACAAGTGTCGTGAGTGTGTAGGGGGTGTGTGGGGGAGTGTTATTGTGTGGGCAGTGTTGTGGGTGAAGAATTGATGTGAGGGAGTGTTGGTGTGCGGGAGGAAGGGTAAACGGGAAAAGGCATTACTTCACTGAGAGACTGGTGGTAACTTGGCACCAGTAGATAAGCATAAAATAATAAACATAAAATCCTTTAAACAAAGAAAACACAGATAAACACCTAAGATAAGAGAAGATAAGAAAAACAAAAGTAATAGGAGTAAAATATTCAAATTTTGGTAAGATAATAAGATAAGTGACTGCTGGACAGGACCATAAGACATGGGGGGTCTAGTTAGGAGTTTATTTTTACAGCATAACATAGTGGTCCAGGTTCCAGGTCATAGTTATTTATTTTAGTTGAGTAAATTTTCTCGGGATATGAAGGATAAAAATGGTGTGTGTATGTGTGTGTGTGTGTGTGTGTGTGTGTGTGTTATAATCTTAAAGCGTTCACGTATATGTAAAAGCTTGTAAACCCGGACCATTACGCTTTATAAACTCTCACCATCACCATTAAACTCACCATCACCTCTTCTCTTATATCTCACCATTACGTCACCATCATTCCTTTTAGCTATCTTTTTTATCATTACTTCTTCATTCATACTTCAGTGGTGCACCAGTAACCCTTCACCAGCATCGGTCCTCTAGTGAATAGTTCCTCCAGTCACCTCACCATCATTTCACCATATCACCATTCTCATCGTTACCTCACTGTGGCCTTCCCAAGAACTTCACCATCTATTCACCATCTCTTTTACGATCACCATCACCTCACCATTACTTCACCATAACACCAGGGTCCGTTGCTACCCACACGATGACGTCACCATCTCTAATATCTGCAACGAGGACAATTTTTCTACTCCATGTCCGGTGCTTCTGGCTCGTGTGAGTAACCATAGACAGCGGTGGTGAGAGTGCACTTGGTAGGCCTCTCCATTGTGGGTGAGAGTATGAAAGGCAGACACTCATAATATTTAAAGTGTTTACCATGGAAGCTGTGACCCCCCCCCTAGTTCGCCAGGCCACCGCCAGGGGGACATTGATCAACATTCCAGAAGTTGTATTTATGTTACATGTGGTATTTTTGCAGTTTTTCTTCAATAATTGATTTATTTTCGCAGTTCTTAACGTGATTTTAAACTCAAATAGCAGAGTTACCGTGGCGCTGTTGTTTATAACTGTTTGGTATTCTTTTGTATGTGTTTTGGTACAGGTTCTTGCAAAGTTTCTTCATGATTCACGACACTCACACACACGACAGTCAAACACGCACACACAAGTGTATCTTGAGTTAGTAGCCAAGATTGGCTGTAAAAGGGCCACACACAGCTTCAATACAATTGTAACTCTGTTATTTGAGTATAAATTCATACAAATCCTGAGAAAAACTACGAAAATATATGAATTATTAAAGAAAAACAACAAAACCACCTTCACAAAAGCCGACAGTAGACCCCTGGCGGTGGCCTGACGAACTACGTCTAGCACCGCCGGGACCAGTTCGAGGCTGGGCCCAGCCAGTTGCTTTTTTTTTTAATGGGAATTAGCCCACCCGGGCACAGATCAAACGACCCACAACGGGGCCTGGGGGGGAGGGGGGGTGCGAAAAAGGAACAGAAATAAATTTAAAATATAGAAGAAAAAGGTTATACTGTGTTAATGTACACCAGGAGGAGGGTTTCTGTTTACTGGGGTTGGCGTCTCTTGGTGCCGCAGTAGGTGATTGGTGCTTTGGTAGAGTTAGTTTGTCTAACTGTCTCTGTCCGTCTGTCTCTCAGTCTCTGTCTGTCTTTGTATCTCTGTTTGTCTGTCCGTCAGTCTGTCTCTCTGTCTGCCAGTCTATTTTTACAATGTCTGTCACTGTCTGTCTGTGTCTGTGTTTGTCTCGTTCTGTCTATCTGTCTGTCTCAGCCTCTCTGTCTTTCCACTATGTCGGTCTCTGGCTGTCTGTTCTGTCTCTCTGTCTGTCTGTCTTTCTGTCTGTCTGTTTTTTGTTGAAGGGAGTTGTTGAGTTAGGTTGTTTTTATTGAGAGGGTTGTCGCTGAGGTTGGGTATGGAGAATTGTAAGTATTTCTGTGCGGCTTTGTCTGGGGGGGGGTGTTGCTGTGTTTGGAGGTTGGTTGGTATTTTATTTTATTGTATTTATTTATTATTTTATTTTATTTTTTATTTTTTTATTTATTAATTTATTTATTTATTTTTATTTTGTTAATTATTTATTTATTTTTTGTTGGGGGGTGGGGGGGGGCGGTGGTCGGGTATGTTGATTTATAGGATAGGATTCCTTAGGGAGGATTTGTAGACAGACAGACAAACAGAGACAGTTAGAAAAACAGACAGACGGACGGACACAGACAGACAGACATTAAACAGACAGACACACAGAAACAGACAAACCGTCAGACAAACGGACAAACACACCGAAAGACACAGACAGAAAGACATACAGACAGACAAACAGACGAGCGGAGACAGACAGACAGTCAGAGGCAGACAGGGAGAGACAGACAATCTTGGCTACTAACTCAAGATAAAGAAGGAATCGCCGTAAATAAGAAGGTCCAGCGCTCTTCTCAGGCTCGACCGCTGTCACCCAAACTGAAACAGACAAAACATTGACTCACCACGTAACCATAACGTATCTGATTGAGTTATTAAGCAACAGGAACACTTTGGTAAAAGAAGAAATAATAACAACTTGTAGGAATCTCTCTGTCTGTCTGTTGGTCTCTGTCATGTCTGTCTGTGTCTCTGCCTGTGTGTGTCTCAGTCTCTGTCTGTCTTTATATCTCAATCTCTGTCTGTGTGTCTCTGTGTCCGTTTCTTTCTGTCTGCCTGTCTGTCTGTTTGTCGCAGACACAAGCAGACAACTGGCAGACAGACAGACGGAGAAATAGAGGGACAGACAGAAACAGAGACGGCGACATAGACTAACATATAGACGAAAGAGACAGACAAGACAGAAAAACAGAGGCAGAAAATCAGAAAGACAGACAGAGATCGATATTGTGAGACAGACTGGCAGAAACAGTCAGACACAGAGACACAGATAGATGGGGGATGGGGGGATTCCACACCCTTCCCAGTTGGTGGGTCCTGATACCTTACCGTACACCACCTACACCACCATACCCCATACTACACCACCCACTACACCCCCAATACACCACCCTACACCACCCTACCCAACACTACCCTATTTTATGACGTATTATTTGTGCTGTCTCAATTCTGATGTTGTTGACAAATGTCCAGGAATTACAGTAATTATAAATGTTCTAATTATTATTCTCAATTATATTAATCATTTAAGTTAAAAAAAACACCAAAAGAATCGAACGACCCAGCAAAAACCGCTACGACCCACCCCAACGAACCCAACGACCCACCCCAACGCAACGAACCCAACGACCCACCGCAACGCAACGAACCCAACGACCCACCGAACTCAACGACCCACATAGCACCCAATAGACAACGACCCGCAACACAACTTAATTAACGACACCTGCTTAGACCCGCTTGACCCACGCAACGCAACGAACCCAACGACCCCACCGCAAGCAGACCCCAGCACCGGCCCACCGCAGCACCCAGCGCCCGGAGCTTAACGGCACCTTGACCCAACGACCCACCGCAACGCAGACCCAACGACCCAGCACAACGACCCGCCTGGCAGACCCAACGATACCTGGCGCAACGACCCACTAGCACTATTTTTGCTACTACTACCATACTATTTTTTATTTTTTATTTTCTTATTTTTATTTATTTTTATTTTTTTTATTTATTTTTTTTAGTACACCGCCCACTGCACTACCCTCCTCATCATCCCTCTCTTTTACACCATCATCCTCTAACCCTTCCCAGTCAGTGGTTCTTGGTACCTTCTGTTGTTGGCTGACGGATGGTACCATTCTCCACCTCCCAGGATGGGTGGGAGGATGATGGGTGTGGGTGGGGGGTTATAGACGGGATGTCCTACCCTACCTAACCTTACCTTACCTTACACCACCGAACACTTCACCACCCAACACTACACCACCCGACACTACACCTACCCGAGAGTTTAGTTAATAAGTGATGAACTGGCTTGGCCTTGCCTCGATTTGGTACTGGAGGAGCTAGATAGAGGTACTTACTGTACTTCGTCGTGTCACAGGCAGGGGAATTACTATCGACTTTTTGGAAGGTCTATTTATGTTACATTAGCTGTTTTTCCTGTTTCTCTTTAATAATTCATATATTTACGCAGTCAACCTCCAAAAGTAGACGTTTATTAACATAGAGATATAATGGGGCACCCGTACAACATTCAAGCGATGTGGGCGTGTATGACTTGTCTTCTTGTGTACATGACTGTCTTTTGTGTGCGTGTATGACTGTCTTGTGCATATGACTGCCATGTATGTGTGTGTATGACTATCTTGTGCATATGTCTGTTGGATTCTCAAGTCTTTGTCCACTAAATTCCCTCACCTAAACCTTCTCCATTACCACACCCCTCATCCCCCACTCTCCACCCTCATACTACACCCACCCCAAATGGTGAATTCATCTGCATAGTCACTCACACCAAATTGAGTCATCAAAACAACAGAGACTCGACCACTGGCTCTACCTTTCCATGTTGATTGCCACAAGATGAATGAAACAGACAGAATCTCATAAATGAGAGTTCTTTTTTTTTCGCCCCCAGCAGGCTCCGTTGTGGTCGTTTGACCTGTGCCCGGAGTTGGCTAATTCCGTAAAAAACCACACACAAGAGATAGAGAGAACACAATATCAACTTAGTAAATCATCATACTTTCATTTCCAGAACAACTGATTCTCCACGAGGTTCACGTACCACATCGGGCGTATCGTTATTGGAACCTTAGAAGGAAATTTCTAAGTCAACAGCTATTTTGAGCAAAGAAAGAAATTTGATTTGGATGCACATAAAATGTATAAATCTGCAAAGGAATAATATTTTTTATACGATATACTTCATATAGAACAGCACATGCAGAATTGTATTGTTCTTTTTAAAAGCGGTCCTGTACGAAAAATACCGCCAGCCTCTACTTGTCTCATCGCCGTTTATATCCTCCAAATTCGCCTAACCATCATAAAAGGTAAGCCTTTAAGATGACTAACACAACTAATTTATGTGTAGAAATGTATTGAAATCAAATTAAGCTAAAAAAAAGTCGTAAATTTGAAGAGTGGTGAGAACAGCTTCCTCTGGGATGGTGAATGACGTCCTTTATCAGAATTAATATCGACCCAAATTTCGTAATGAGGGCAATTAATAACAGTCCAGCACTACCAAAATAATTATTTCCTTAGTATAAATAATTTGTAGCCTAGATTTCATATTTTAAGAAGTCCAAATATGCCAGGTAACTAGTGCTAGGTACTTCCCAGGCATGTTTCATTTGTGTATCAGTTTAACCACAATTTGCTACTAATAAGATAAATTCAGTGACATAAATTCATGTTTTATTTTTTTATTCCCTTAGTGACTCAATGTATTACAAGAAAGAACTACTGTACGACTTGTTTGGGCCAACAGTTGGAGTGGTGATATTTATTAACTTTGCCATTGACAGTGGTAGAATCAAATGTAGGTATATTGGTCCATGATTTCAACAAAAATGAATAAGTCCTTCTAAAGTAAATGGAATTGATGATGTTATTATCTTTTGGCCATCCAGCGAATTTAATGATTTTAAGTTGACCGATTTTTACCAGTTAAGTTAGGTTACGTTAGATTAGTTAAGTTGGGTTAGGTCAGGTTTGGTGACATTGAAATTATGTTTTTCAAATGCCAAGTAGAGGTGGATGACCTAAACATTCATTTTACCAAATTGATTATGAGTAGATTAAACACATTAGTTGTGTTTTTTTTACAAATTCAGACTCCGTAAAGTTCTAATGACAATCACTTCATGATAGATGTTTCACCCTATACACTAAAGCTACTTTATGTAAGAGGAAAAAATTAGCACCAAATTGTATTGTTTAATACCAAAAGAAGTCATTGATGATAATATTTAATAACAATATTTCAGGTATTACGACCTGGCCGTAGGGACGGAACACCGTTGTAAGTCGAGGAGAGACTGTAATACATTTTCGTCTTTAAACTCCTTGTATCTTACCTAACTCACCTTGATGCTCCACTCAATTATAGCTACGTGTAATAATTGTAGAAAGTAATCACAGGTATGACTCCCTTTACCGTTAATTGGTTTTTTATTACAATTCTTGGATATTCAAAGATAATGAAATTATGAATCTTCAATAAATGTGATATACATTCTAATGATGACAACAGAAATATGTCAGACTTGACTAATTAACTGTAACCAGAAATTAACCTAAGTGAATTTGTCTTTAATCCAACCTTTAAGATATGAAAGACAGTATACTTTATTTTATGATAGTTAAGTCAGTTTCCAGTTAGGTTAAGTTAGGTAGGTTAGGTTAACATTTTGATGTAGATCATTAAAAATTTAAAGGGCTTATAACTTTTGTTCTACGAATTTCTCC
>NW_024755807.1:0-35437 GCF_018991925.1 Homarus americanus
GTGCCACTTAGGTGATCAGAGCAACGTTTTACCAAATGCGGCTTCGAAACAGGAGAATCCATATATATTTCATTAGCCCAATAAAACACGCGGACTTCTACATATAATCAACACCTCACCCCACCAGGATTTAAACCCAAGATCTTATAATTGTGACCGGAGAACGCTACCTCTGGGCCACCAGGACAATAAAAGCAGTCCTAGACTCTACTATATTTCACACAAAGCCTGTTTAACGAGCTTATGGCGCCGTGAACCTCTAATAGGGACCACCCGTGCCGCTTAGGTGATCAGAGAGCAATGTTTTACCAAATGCGGCTTCGAAACACGAGGATCCATATATATTTCATTATCCCAATAAAGCACGCGGACTTCTACATATAATCAACACCTCACCCCACCAGGATTTGAACCCATAATCTTATAACTGTGACCGGGGAACGGTGCCTCTGAACCACCAGGAAACTAAAAGCAGTCCTAGACTGTTATATTTCACACAAAGCCTGTTGAATGAGCTTATGGCGCCGTGAACCTCTTATTGGGACCAGCAGTGCCGCTTAGGTTATCAGAGCAACGTTTTACCAAATCTGGCTTGGAAACTCGAGGATCCATATATATTTCAATCGCCCAATAAAGAACGCGGACTTCTACATATAATCAAAACCTCACCCCACCAGGATTTGAACCCACGATCTTATAATTGTGACCGGGAAACGCTACCTCTGGGCCACCAGGACAATAAAAGCAGTCCTACACTCTGCTATATTTCACACAAATCCTGTTCAACGAGCTTATGGCGCCATGAACCTCTAATGGGGACCACCCTTGCCCCTTAGGTGATCAGAGCAACGTTTTACCAAAACCGGCTTCGAAACACGAGTATCCACATATATTTCATTAGCCCGATAAAGCATGCGGAGTTCTACATATAATCAACACCTCATCCCACAAGGATTTGAACCCACGATCTTATAATTGTGACCGGGAGACGCTACCTCTGGGCCACCAGGACATTAAAAGCAGTCCTAGACTCTACTATATTTCACACAAAGCCTGTTCAACGACCTTATGGCGCCATGAACCTCTAATGGGGACCACCCGTGCCGCTTAGGTGATCAGAGCAACGTTTTACCAAATGCGGCATCGAAACACGAGGATCCATATATATTTCATTAGCCCAATAAAGCACGCGGACTTCTTCATATAATCAACACCTCACCCCACCAGGATTTGAATCCACGATCTTATAATTGTGACCGGGGAACGCTACCTCTGGGCCACCAAGACAATAAAAGCAGTCCTAGACTCTGGTATATTTCACACAAAGCCTGTTCAACGAGCTTATGGCGCCGTGAACCTCTAATGGGGACCACCCGTGCCGCTTAGGTGATCAGAGCAACGTTTTACCAAATCCGGCTTCGAAACACGAGGATCCATATATATTTCATTAGCCCAATAAAGCACGCGGACTTCTACATAAAATCAACACCTCACCCCACCAGGATTCAATCCCAAAATCTTATAATTGTGACTAGGGAATGCTACCTGTGGACCACCAGGACAATAAAAGCAGTCCTAGACTCTGCTATATTTCACACAAAGCCTGTTAAACGAGCTTATGGCGCCGAGAACCTCTAATGGGGACCACCCGTGCCGCTTAGGTGATCAGAGCAACGTTTTACCAAATGCGGCTTCGAAACACGAGGATCCATATATATTTCATTAGCCCAATAAACAAGCGGACTTCTACATAAAATCAACACCTCACCCCACCAGGATTTGAACCCACGATCTTCAAATTGTGACAGGGGAACGATTACCTCTGGGCCACCAGGACAATAAAAGCAGTCCTAGACTCTGATATATTTCACACAAAGCCTGTTCAACGAGATTATGGCGCCGTGAACCTCTAATGGGGACCACCCGTGCTGCTTGGGTGATCAGAGCAATGTTTTACCAAATGCGGCTTCGAAACACGTGGATCCATATATATTTCATTATCCCAATAAAGCACGCGGACTTCTACATATAATCAACACCTCACCCCACCAGGATTTGAACCCACGATCTTATAATTGTGACCGGGGGACGCTACCTCTGGGCCACCAGGACACTAAAAGAAGTCCTAGACTCTGTTATATTTCACACAAAGCCTGTTCAACGACCTTATGGCGCCATGAACCTCTAATGGGGACCACCCGTGCCGCTTAGGTGATCAGAGTAACGTTTAACGAAATGCGGCTACGAAACACGAGGATCCAAATATATTTCTTTAGCCCAATAAAGCACGCGGACTTCTACATAAAATCAACACCTCACCCCACCAGGATTCAAACCCAAAATCTTATAATTGTGACCAGGGAATGCTACCTGTGGACCACCAGGACACTAAAAGCACTCCTAGACTCTGTTATATTTCACGCAAAGCCTGTTCAACGAGCTTATGGCGCCGTGAACCTCTACTGGGGACCACCAGTGCCGCTTAGGTGATAAGAGCAACGTTTTACCAAATCCCGCTTGGAAACACGAGGATCCATATATATTTCATTAGCCCAATAAAGCACGCGGACTTCTACATAAAATCAACACCTCACCCCACCAGGATTCAATCCCAAAATCTTATGATTGTGATTAGGGAATGCTACCTGTGGACCACCAGGACACTAAAAGCAGTCCTAGACTCTGTTATATTTCACACAAAGCCTGTTCAACGAGCTTATGGCGCCGTGAACCTCTAATGGAGACCACACGTGCCGCTTGGTGACCAGAGCAACGTTTTACCAAATCCGGCTACGAATCACGAGGATCCAAATATATTTCTTTAGCCCAATAAAGCACGCGGACTTCTACATAAAATCACCACCTCACCCCACCAGGATTCAAACCCAAAATCTTATAATTGTGACCAGGGAATGCTACCTGTGGACCACCAGGACAGTAAAAGCAGTCATAGACTCTGTTATATTTCACACAAAGCCTGTTCAACGAGCTTATGGCGCCGTGAACCTCTAATGAGGACCACCAGTGCCGCTTAGGTGTTCAGAGTAACGTTTTACTAAATCCGCTTCGAAACACGAGGATCCATATCTATTTCATTAGCCCAATAGAGCACGCACATTTCTACATATAATCAACACCTCACCCCACCAGGATTCGAACCAACGATCTTATAATTGTGACCGGGGAACGCTACCTCTGGGCCACCAGGACACTAAAAGCAGTCCTGAACTCTGTTATATTTCACAAAAAGCCTGTTCAATGAGCTTATGGCGCCGTGAACCTTTAATTGGGACCACCCGTGCCGCTTAGGTGATCAGAGCAACGTTATACCAAATCCGGCTTCGAAACACGAGGATCCATATCTATTTCATTAGCCCAATAAAGCATGCGGACTTCTACATATAATCAACACCTCACCCCACCAGGATTTGAACCCACGATCTTATAATTGTGACCGGGGAACGCTACCTCTGGGCAACCAGGACAATAAATGCAGTCCTAGACTCTACTATATTTCACACAAAGCCTGTTCAACGACATTATGGTGCCATGAACCTCTAATGGGGACCACCCGTTCCGCGTAGGTGATAAGAACAACGTTTTACCAAATCCGGCTTGGAAACACGAGGATCCATATATATTTCATTAGCCCAATAAAGCACGCGGACTTCTACATATAATCAACACCTCACCCCACCAGGATTCAAACCCACGATCTTATAATTGTGACCGGGGTATGCTACCTCTGGGCCACCAGGACAATAAAAGCAGTCCTAGACTCTGCTATATTTCACACAAAGCCTGTTCAACGAGCTTATGGCGCCATGAACCTCTAAGGGGACCACCCGTGCGGCAAGTGATCGAGCAACGTTTTACCAAATCCGGCTTCGAAACACGAGGATCCATATATATTTCATTAGCCCAATAAAGCACGCGGACTTCTACATATAATCAACACCTCACCCTCCAGGATTCGAACCCACGATCTACTAATTGTGACCGGGGAACGCTACCTCTGGGCCACCAGGACAATAAAAGCAGTCCTAGACTCTGCTATATTTCACACAAAGCCTGTTCAACGAGCTCATGACGCTGTGAACCTCTAATGGGGACCATCTGTGCCGCTTAGGTGATCAGAGCAACGTTTTACCAAATCCGGCTTGGAAACATGAGGATCCATATATATTTCATTAGCCCAGTAAAGCACTCGGACTTCTACATATAATCAACACCTCACCCCACCAGGATTCAAACCCACGATCTTATATTGTGACCGGGGTATGCTACCTCTGGGCCACCACGACAATAAAATTACTCCTAGACTCTACTGTATTTCACACAAAGCCTGTTCAACGACCTTATGGCGCAATGAACCTCTAATGGGGACCACCCGTGCCGCTTAGGTGATCGGAGCAACGTTTTACCAAATCCGGCTTCGAAACACGAGGATCCATATATATTTCATTAGCCCAATAAAGCACGCGGGCTTCTACATATAATCAACACCGCACCCCACCAGGATTCGAACCCACGATCTTCTAATTGTGACCGGGGAACGCTACCTCTGGGCCACCAGGACAATAAAAGCAGTCCTAGACTCTGCTATATTTCACACAAAGCCTGTTCAACGAGCTTATGATGCTGTGAACCTCTAATGGGGATCATCTGTGCCGCTTAGGTGATCAGAGCAACGTTTTACCAAATCCGGCTTCGAAACACGAGGATCAATATATATTTCATTAGCCCAATAAAGCACGCGGACTTCTACATATAATCAACACCTCACCCCACCAGGGTTCGAACCCACGATCTTCTAATTGTGACCGGAGAACGCTACCTCTGGGCCACCAGGACACCAAAAGCAGTCCTAGACTGCTATATTTCACACAAAGCCTGGTTCAACGAGCTTATGGCGCTTTGAACCACTATAGGGGACCACCCGTGCTGCTTAAGTGATCAGAGCAACGTTAAACCAAATCCGGCATCGAAACACGAGGATCCATATATATTTCATTAGCCCAATAAAGCACGCGGACTTCTACATATAATCAACACCTCACCCCACCAGGATTTGAACCCACGATCTTATAATTGTGACCGGGGAACGCTACCTCTGGGCCACTAGGACAATAAAAGCAGTCCTAGACTCTGCTATATTTCACACAAAGCCTGTTCAACGAGATTATGGCGCCGTGAACCTCTAATGGGGACCACACGTGCCGCTTCGGGACCAGAGCAACGTTTTACCAAATCGGCTACGAAACACGAGGATCCAAATATATTTCTTTTGCCCAATAAAGCATGCGGACTTCTATATAAAATCAACACCTCACCCCACCAGGATTCAAACCCAAAATCTTATAATTGTGACCAGGGAATGCTACCTGTGGACCACCAGGACACTGAAAGCAGTCCTAGACTCTGTTATATTTCACACAAAGCCTGTTCAACGAGCTTATGGGGCTGTGAACCTCTAATGGGGACCACCCGTGCCGCTTAGGTGATAAGAGCAACGTTTTACCAAATCCGGCTTGGAAACACGAGGATCCATATATATTTCATTAGCCCAATAAAGCATGCGGATTTCTACATATAATCAACACCTCACCCCACCAGAATTCAAACCCACGATCATATAATTGTGACCGGGTTATGCTACCTCTGGGCCACCAGGACAATAAAAGCAGTTCTAGACTCTACTATATTTCACACAAAGCCTGTTCAACGACCTTATGGCGCCATGAACCTCTAATGGGGACCATTTGTGCCGCTTAGGTGATCAGAGCAACGTTTTACCAAATGCGGCTTCGAAACACGAGGATCCATATATATTTCGTTAGCCCAATAAAGCACGCGGACTTCTTCATATAATCAACACCTCACCCCATCAGGGTTCGAACCCACGATCTTCTAATTGTGACCGGGGAACGCTACCTCTGGGCCACCAGGACAATAGAAGCAGTCCTAGATTCTGCTATATTTCACACAAAGCCTGTTCAACGAGCTTATGGCGCTGTGAACCACTATAGGGGACCACCCGTGCTGCTTAGGTGATCAGAGCAACGTTTTACCAAATGCGGCTTCGAAACACGATGATCCATATATATTTCATTAGCCCAATAAAGCACGCGGACATCTTCATATAATCAACACCTCACCCCACCAGGGTTCGAACCCACGATCTTCTGATTGTGACCGGGGAACGCTACCTCTGGGCCACCAGGACAATAAAAGCAGTCCTAGATTCTGCTATTTTTCACACAAAGCCTGTTCAACAAGCTTATGGCGCTGTGAACCACTATAGGGGACCACCCGTGCTGCTTAGGTGATCAGAGCAACGTTTTACCAAATGCGGCTTCGAAACATGAGTATCCATATATATTTCATTAGCCCAATAAAGCACGCGGACTTCTATATATAATCAACACCTCACCCCACCAGGATTTGAACCCACGATCTTATAATTGTGACCGGGGAGCGCTACCTCTGAGCCACCAGGACAATAAAAGCAGTCCTAGATTCTGCTATATTTCACACAAAGCCTGGTTCAACGAGCTTATGGCGCTGGGAACCACTATAGGGGACCACCTGTGCTGCTTAAGTGATCAGAGCAACGTTAAACCAAATCCGGCATCGAAACACGAGGATCCATATATATTTCATTAGCCCAATAAAGCCCGCGGACTTCTACATATAATCAACACCTCACCCCACCAGGATTTGAACCCACGATCTTATAATTGTGAACGGGGAACGCTACCTCTGGGCCACTGGGACAATAAAAGCAGTCCTAGACTCTGCTATATTTCACACAATGCCTGTTCAACGAGATTATGGCGCCGTGAACCACTATAGGGGACCACCCGTGCCGTTTACGTGAACAGAGCAACGTTTTACCAAATCTGGCTTGGAAACTCGAGGAGCCATATATATTTCATTATCCCAATAAAGCACGCGGACTTCTACATAAAATCAACACCTCACCCCACCAGGATTCAAAACGAAAATCTTATAATTGTGACCAGGGAATGCTACCTGTGGACCAACAGGACACTAAAAGCAGTCCTAGACTCTGGTATATTTCACACAAAGCATGTTCAACGAGCTTATTGCGCCATGAACCTCTAATGGGGCCACACGTGCCGATTCGGGACCACAGCAACGTTTTACCAAATCCGGCTACGAAACACGAGGATCCAAATATATTTCTTGAGCCCAATAAAGCATGCGGACTTCTACATAAAATCAACACCTCACCCCACCAGGATTCAAACCCAAAATATTATAATTGTGACAAGGGAATGATACCTGTGGACCACCAGGACACTAAAAGCTGTCCTAGACTCTATTATATTTCACACAAAGCCTGTTCAACGAGCTTATGGGGCTGTGAACCACTATAGGGGACCACCCGTGCCCCTTAGGTGATCAGAGCAACGTTTTACCAAATGAGGCTTCAAAACACGAGGATCCATATATATTTCATAAGCCCAATAAAGCACGCGTCTTCTACATATAATCAACACCTCACCCCACCAGGATTTGAACCCACGATCTTATAATTGTGACCGGGAACGCTACCTCTGGGCCACTAGGACAATAAAAGCAGTGCTAGACTCTACTATATTTCATACAAAGCCTGTTCAACGACCTTATGGCGCCATGAACCTCTAATGGGGACCACCCGTGCCGCTTAGGTGATCAGGGCAACGTTTTACCAAATCTGGCTTCGAAACACGAGGATCCATATATATTTCATTAACCCAATAAGCGCCGGATATAAATCTTTACCTCACCCCACCAGGATTTGAACCCACGATCTTATAATTGTGACCGGGGGACGCTACCTCTGGGCCACCAGGACAATAAAAGCAGTCCTAGACTCTGCTATATTTCACACAGAGCCTGTTCAACGAGCTTATGGCGCCGTGAACCTCTAATGGGGACCACCCATTGCCATGGTAGTCAGGAGCAACGTTTACAAATCAAGCTTCGAAAACAGGATCATATATATTTCATTAGCCCAATAAAGCACGCGGACTTCTACATATAATCAACACCTCACCCCACCAGGATTCGAACCCACGATCTACTAATTGTGACCGGGGAACGCTACCTCTGGGCCACCATGACAATAAAAGCAGTCCTATACTCTGCTATATTTCACACAAAGCCTGTTCAACGAGCTCATGATGCTGTGAACCTCTAATGGGGACCATCTGTGCCGCTTAGGTGATCAGAGCAACGTTTTACCAAATCCGGCTTGGAAACATGAGGATCCATATATATTTCATTAGCCCAATAAAGCACTCGGACTTTTACATATAATCAACACCTCACCCCACCAGGATTCAAACCCACGATGTTATATTGTGACCGGGGTATGCTACCTCTGGGCCACCACGACAATAAAAGTACTCCTAGACTCTACTATATTTCACACAAAGCCTGTTCAACGACCTTATGGCGTCATGAACCTCTAATGGGGACCACCCGTGCCGCTTAGGTGATCGGAGCAACGTTTTACCAAATCCGGCTTCGAAACTCGAGGATCCATATATAATTCATTAGCCCAATAAAGCACGCGGGCTTCTACATATAATCAACGCCTTACAGGATTCCAGACCACGTCTTCTAATTGTGACGGGGAACGCTACCTCTGGGCCTGGGATAAATAAAAACAGTCCTGAACTCTATTTATATTTCACGCAAAGCCTGTCAATTGAAACATGGCACGTGAACCACTATAGGGGACCACCCGTGCTGTAGGTGATAAGAACAACGTTTTTACCAAATCCGGCTAGAAACATGGGATCCATATATATTTCATTAGCCCAATAAAATAGCTTCTACATATAATCAACACTCACCCACCAGGTTTGAACCCACGATCTTATAATTTGAGCGAGAACTAGCTAACTCTGGGCCACCAGGACAATAAAAGCAGTCCTAGGTTCTGCTATATTTCACACATAGCCTGTTCAACGAGCTTATGGCGCCGTGAAACTCTAATGGGGACCACCCGTGCTGCTTAGGTGATCAGACCAACATTTTACCAAATGCGGCTTCGAAACAAGAAGGATCCATATATATTTCCTTAGCCCAATAAAGCACGTGGACTTCTACATTTAATCAACACCTAACCCCACCAGGATTTGAACCCACGATCTTATAATTGTGACCGGGGAACGCTACCTCTGGGCAACCAGGACAATAAAAGCAGTCCTAGACTCTACTATATTTCACACAAAGCCTGTTCAACGACCTTATGGCACCATGAACCTCTAATGGGGACCACCCGTGCCGCTTAGGTGATCAGAGCAACATTTTACCAAATCCGTCTTCGAAACACGAGGATCCATATATATTTCATTAGCCCAATAAAGCACGCGGACTTCTACATATAATCAACACCTCACCCCACCAGGATTTGAAACCACGATCTTATAATTGTGACCGAGGAACGCTACCTCTGCGCCACTAGGACAATAAAAGCAGTCCTAGACTCTGCTATATTTCACACAAAGCCTGTTCAACGAGATTATGGCGCCGTGAACCACTATTGGGGACCACCCGTGCCGCTTACGTGAACAGAGCAACGTTTTTCCAAATCTGGCTTGGAAACTCGAGGATCCATATATATTTCATTAGCCCAATAAAGCACGCGGACTTCTACATAAAATCAACACCTCACCCCACCAGGATTCAAACCCAAAATCTTATAATTGTGACCAGGGAATGCTACCTGTGGACCACCAGGACACTAAAAGCAGTCCTAGACTCTGGTATATTTCACACAAAGCCTGTTCAACGAGCTTATTGCGCCGTGAACCTCTAATAGGGACCACACGTGCCGCTTCGGGACCAGAGCAACGTTTTACCAAATCCGGCTACGAAAGACGAGGATCCAAATATATTTCTTTAGCCCAATAAAGCATGCGGACTTCTACATAAAATCAACACCTCACCCCACCAGGATTCAAACCAAAAATATTATAATTGTGACCAGGGAATGCTACCTGTGGACCACCAGGACACTAAAAGCAGTCCTAGACTCTGTTATATTTCACACAAAGCCTGTTCAACGAGCTTATGGGGCTGTGAACCACTATAGGGGACCACCCGTGCCCCTTAGGTGATCAGAGCAACGTTTTACCAAATGCGGCTTCAAAACACGAGGATCCATATATATTTCATTAGCCCAATAAAGCACGCGTCTTCTACATATAATCAACACCTCACCCACCAGGATTTGAAACCACGATCTTATAATTGTGACCGGGGAACGCTACCTCTGGGCAACCAGGACAATAAAAGCAGTCCTAGACTCTGCTATATTTCACACAAAGCCTGTTCAACAGGCTTATGACGCTGTGAACCTCCAATGGGGACCATCTGTGCCGCTTAGGTGATCAGAGCAACGTTTTACCAAATCCGGCTTGGAAACACAAGGATCCATATTTATTTCATTAGCCCAATAAAGCACTCGGACTTCTACATATAATCAACACCTCACCCCACCAGGATTCAAACCCACGATCTTATATTGTGACCGGGGTATGCTACCTCTGGGCCACCAGGACAATAAAAGTAGTCCTAGACTCTACTATATTTAAAACAAAGCCTGTTCAACGACCTTATGGCGCCATGAACCTCTAATGGGGACCACCCGTGCCGCTTAGGTGATCGGAGCAACGTTTTACCAAATCCGGCTTCGAAACACGAGGATCCATATATATTTCATTATCCCAATAAAGCACGCGGACTTCTACATATAATCAACACCTCACCCCACCAGGATTCGAACCCACGATCTTCTAATTGTGACCGGGGAACGCTACCTCTGGGCCACCAGGACAATAAAAGCAGTCCTAGACTCTGCTATATTTCACAAAAAGCCTGTTCAATGAGCTTATGCCGCTGTGAACCTCTAATGGGGATCATCTGTGCCGCTTAGGTGATCAGAGCAACGTTTTACCAAATCCGGTTTCGAAACACGAGGATCCATATATATTTCATGAGCCCAATAATGCATGCGGACTTCTACATATAATCAACACCAGACCCCACCAGGATTCGAACCCACGATCTTATAATTGTGACCGAGGAACGCTACCTATGGGCGATCAGGACACTATAAGCAGTCCTAGACTCTGTTATATTTCACACAAAGCCTGTCCAATTAGCTTATGGCACCGTGAACCACTATAGGGGACCACCCGTGCTGCTTAGGTGATAAGAGCAACGTTTTACCAAATCCGGCTTGGAAACGCCAGGATCCATATAAATTTTATTAGCCCAATAAAGCACGCGGACTTCTACATATAATCAACACATCACCCCACCAGGATTTGAACCCACGATCTTATAATTGTGACCGGGGAACGCTACCTCTGGGCAACCAGGACATAAAAGCAGTCCTAGACTCTACTATATTTCACACAAAGCCTGTTCAACGACCTTATGGCGCCATGAACCTCTAATGGGGACCACACGTGCCGCTTAGGTGATCAGAGCAACGTTTTACCAAATCCGGCTTGGAAACACGAGGATCCATATATATTTCATTAGCCCAATAAAGCACTCGGACTTCTACATATAATCAACACCTCACCCCACCAGGATTCAGACCCACGATCTTATAATTGTGACGGGGGTATGCTACCTCTGGGCCACCAGGACAATAAAAGCAGTCCTAGACTCTACTATATTTCACACAAATCCTGTTCAACGACCTTATGGCGCCATGAACCTCTAATGGGGACCACCCGTGCCGCTTAGGTGATCAGAGCAACGTTTTACCAAATCCGGCTTCGAAACACGAGGATCCATATATATTTCATTAGCCCAATAAAGCACGCGGACTTCTACATATAATCAACACCTCACCCCACCAGGATTTGAACCCACGATCTTCTAATTGTGACCGGGGAACGCTACCTCTGGGCCACCAGGACAATAAAAGCAGTCCTAGACTCTGCTATATTTCACACAAAGCCTGTTCAACGAGCTTATGCCGCTGTGAACCTCTAATGGGGATCATCTGTGCCGCTTAGGTGATCAGAGCAACGTTTTACCAAATCCGGTTTCGAAACACGAGGATCCATATATATTTCATGAGCCCAATAATGCATGCGGACTTCTACATATAATCAACACCTCACCCCACCAGGATTCGAACCCACGATTTTATAATTGTGACCGGGGAACGCTACCTCTGGGCAACCAGGACATAAAAGCAGTCCTAGACTCTACTATATTTCACACAAAGCCTGTTCAACGACCTTATGGCGCCATGAACCTCTAATGGGGACCACACGTGCCGCTTAGGTGATCAGAGCAACGTTTTACCAAATCCGGCTTGGAAACACGAGGATCCATATATATTTCATTAGCCCAATAAAGCACTCGGACTTCTACATATAATCAACACCTCACCCCACCAGGATTCAGACCCACGATCTTATAATTGTGACGGGGGTATGCTACCTCTGGGCCACCAGGACAATAAAAGCAGTCCTAGACTCTACTATATTTCACACAAAGCCTGTTCAACGACCTTATGGCGCCATGAACCTCTAATGGGGACCACCCGTGCCGCTTAGGTGATCAGAGTAACGTTTAACCAAATGCGGCTACGAAACACGAAGATCCAAATATATTTCCTTAGCCCAATAAAGCACGCGGACTTCTACATAAAATCAACACCTCACCCCACCAGGATTCAAACCCAAAATCTTATAATTGTGACCAGGGAATGCTACCTGTGGACCACCAGGACACTAAAAGCAGTCCTAGACTCTGTTATATTTCACGCAAAGACTGTTCAACGAGCTTATGGCGCCGTGAACCTCTACTGGGGACCACCAGTGCCGCTTAGGTGTTCAGAGCAACGTTTTACCAAATCCGGCTTCGAAACAGGAGGATCCATATATATATCATTAGCCCAATAAAGCACGTAAACTTCTACATATAATCAACACCTCACCCCGCCAGGATTTGAACCCACGATCTTATAATTGTGACCGGGGAACGGTACCTCTGGGCCACTAGGACAATAAAAGCAGTCCTATACTCTGCTATATTTCACACAAAGCCTGTTCAACGAGCTTATGGCGACGTGAAACTCTAATGGGGACCACCCGTGCCACTTAGGTGATCAGAGCAACGTTTTACCAAATGCGGCTTCGAAACTCGAGGATCCATATATATTTCATTAGCCCAATAAAGCACGCGGACTTCTACATATAATCAACACCTCATCCCACCAGGATTTGAACCCACTATCTTATAATTGTGACCGGGGAACGCTACCTCTGGGCCACCAGGACAATAAAAGCAGTCCTAGACTCTGGTATATTTCACACAAAGCCTGTTCAACGAGCTTATGGCGCCGTGAACCTCTAATGGGGACAACCCGTGCCGCTTAGGTGATCAGAGCAACGTTTTACCAAATCCGGCTTCGAAACACGAGGATCCATATATATTTCATTAGCCCAATAAAGCACGCGGACTTCTACATAAAATCAACACCTCACCCCACCAGGATTCAATCCCAAAATCTTATAATTGTGACTAGGGAATGCTACCTGTGGACCACCAGGACACTAAAAGCAGTCCTAGACTCTGTTATATTTCACACAAAGCCTGTTCAATGAGCTTATGGCGCCGTGAACCTCTAATGAGGACCACCAGTGCCGCTTAGGTGTTCAGAGTAACGTTTTACTAAATCCGGCTTCGAAACACGAGGATCCATATATATTTCATTAGCCCAATAGAGCACGCACATTTCTACATATAATCAACACCTCACCCCACCAGGATTCGAACCAACGATCTTAGAATTGTGACCGGGGAACGCTACCTCTGGGCCACCAGGACACTAAAAGCAGTCCTGAACTCTGTTATATTTTACAAAAAACCTGTTCAATGAGCTTATGGCGCCGTGAACCTCTAATGGGGACCACCCGTGCCACTTAGGTGATCAGAGCAACGTTTTACCAAATCCGGCATCGAAAAACGAGGATCCATATATATTTCATTAGCCCAATAAAGCAAGCAGATTTCTACATATAATCAACACCTCACCCCACCAGGATTCAAACCCAAAATCTTATAATTGTGACCAGGGAATGCTACCTGTGGACCACCAGGACACTAAAAGCAGTCCTAGACTTTGTTATATTTCACGCAAAGCCTGTTCAACGAGCTTATGGCGCCGTGACCCTCTACTGGGGACCACCAGTGCCGCTTAGGTGATAAGAGCAACGTTTTACCAAATCCGGCTTGGAAACACAAGGATCCATATATATTTCATTAGCCCAATAAAGCATGCAGACTTCTACATATAATCAACACCTCACCCCACCAGGATTTGAACCCACGATCTTATAATTGTGAGTGGGGAACGCTACCTCTGGGCAACCAGGACATTAAAAGCAGTCCTAGACTCTACCATATTTCACACAAAGCCTGTTCAACGACCTTATGGCGCCATGAACCTCTAATGGGGACAACCCGTGCCGCTTAGGTGATCGGAGCAACGTTTTACCAAATCCGGCTTCGAAACACGAGGATCCATATATATTTCATTAGCCCAATAAAGCACGCGGACTTCTACATATAATCAACACCTCACCCCACCAGGATTTGAATCCACGATCTTATAATTGTGACCGGGGAACGCTACCTCTGGGCCACCAGGACAATAAAAGCAGTCCTAGACTCTGGTATATTTCACACAAAGCCTGTTCAACGAGCTTATGGCGCCGAGAACCTCTAATGGGGACCACCAGTGCCGCTTAGGTGATAAGAGCAACGTTTTACCAAATCCGGCTTCGAAACACGAGGATCCATATATATTTCATTAGCCCAATAAAGCACGCGGACTTCTACATAAAATCAACACCTCACCCCACCAGGATTCAATCCCAAAATCTTATAATTGTGACTAGGGAATGCTACCTGTGGACCACCAGGACATTAAAAGCAGTCCTAGACTCTGTTATATTTCACACAAAGCCTGTTCAACGAGCTTATGGCACCGTGAACCTCTAATGGGGACCACACGTGCCGCTTGGTGACCAGAGGCAAGTTTTACCAAATCCGGCTACGAAACACGAGGATCCAAATATATTTCTTTAGCCCAATAAAGCACGCAGATTTCTACATATAATCAACACCTCACCCCACCAGGATTCAAACCCAAAATCTTATAATTGTGACCAGGGAATGCTACCTGTGGACCACCAGGACACTAAAAGCAGTCCTAGACTCTGTTATATTTCACGCAAAGCCTGTTCAACGAGCTTATGGCGCCGTGAACCTCTACTGGGGACCACCAGTACCGCTTAGGTGATAAGAGCAACGTTTTACCAAATCCAGCTTGGAAACACGAGGATCCATATATATTTCATTAGCCCAATAAAGCATGCAGACTTCTACATATAATCAACACCTCACCCCACCAGGATTTGAACCCATGATCTTATAATTGTGACCGGGGAACGCTACCTCTGGGCAACCAGGACAATAAATGCAGTCCTAGACTCTACTATATTTCACACAAAGCCTGTTCAACGAGCTTATGGCGACGTGAAGCTCTAATGGGGACCACCCGTGCCACTTAGGTGATCAGAGCAACGTTTTACCAAATGCGGCTTCGAAACTCGAGGATCCATATATATTTCATTAGCCCAATAAAGCACGCTGACTTCTACATATAATCAACACCTCACCCCACCAGGATTTGAACCCACTATCTTATAATTGTGACCGGGGGACGCTACCTCTGGGCCACCAGGACAATAAAACCATTCCTAGACTCTGCTATATTTCAGACAAAGCCTGTTCAACGACCTTATGGCACCGTGAACCTCTAATGGGGACCACCCGTGCCGCTTAGGTGATCAGTGCAACGTTTTACCAAATGCGGCGTCGAAACAAGGAGGATTCATATATATTTCATTAGCCCAATAAAGCACGCAGACTTCTACATATAATCAACACCTCACCCCACCAGGATTTGAATCCACGATCTTATAATTGTGACCGGGAACGCTACCTCTGGGCCACCAGGACAATAAAAGCAGTCCTAGACTCTGGTATATTTCACACAAAGCCTCTTCAACGAGCTTATGGCGCCGTGAACGTCTAATGGGGACCACCCGTGCCGCTTAGGTGCTCAGAGCAACGTTTTACCAAATCCGGCTTGGAAACACGAGGATCCATATATATTTCATTAGCCCAATAAGGCATGTGGACTTCTACATATAATCAACACCTCACCCCACCAGGATTCAAACCCAAGATCTTATAATTATGACCGGAGTATGCTACCTCTGGGCCACCAGGACAATAAAAGCAGTCCTAGACTCTACTATATTTCACACAAAGCCTGTTCAACGACCTTATGGCGCCATGAACCTCTAATGGGGACCACCCGTGCCGCTTAGGTTATCAGAGCAACGTTTTACCAAATCTGGCTTGGAAACACGAGGATCCATATATATTTTATTAGCCCAATAAAGCACGCGGACTTCTACATATAATCAACACCTCACCCCACCAGGATTCAAACCCACGATCTTATAATTGTGACCGGGGTATGCTACCTCTGGGCCACCAGGACAATAAAAGCAGTCCTAGACTCAACTATATTTCAGACAAAGCCTGTTCAACGACCTTATGGCGCCATGAACCTCTAATGGGGACCACCCGTGCCGCTTAGGATATCAGAGCAACGTTTTACCAAATCCGGCTTGGAAACACGAGGATCCATAATATTTCATTAGCCCAATAAAGCATGCGGACTTCTACATATAATCAACACCTCACCCCACCAGGATTTGAACCCACGATCTTATAATTGTGACCGGGAAACGCTACCTCTGGGACACCAGGACAATAAACGCAGTCCTAGACTCTGCTATATTTTACATAAAGCCTGTTCAACGAGCTTATGGCGCTGTGAACCACTATAGGGGACCACCCGTGCCGCTTAGGTGATCAGAGCAACGTTTTACCAAATGCGGCTTCGAAACACGAGGATCCATATATATTTCATTAGCCCAATAAAGCACGCGAACTTCTTCACATAATCAACACCTCACCCCACCAGGGTTCGAACCCACGATCTTCTAATTGTGACCGGTGAACGCTACCTCTGGGCCACCAGGACACTAAAACCAGCCCTAGACTCTGCTATATTTCACACAAAGCCTGTTCAACGAGCTTTTGGCGCTGTGAACCACTATAGGGGACCAGCCGTGCTGCTTAGGTGATCAGAGCAACGTTTTACCAAATGCGGCTTCGAAACACGAGGATCCATATATATTTCATGAGCCCAATAAAGCACGCGGACTTCTTCATATAATCAACACCTCACCCCACCAGGATTCGAACCCACGATCTTCTAATTGTGACCGAGGAATGCTACCTCTGGGCCACCAGGACACTAAAAGCAGTCCTAGACTCTGCTATATTTCACACAAAGCCTGTTCAATGAGCTTATGACGCTGTGAACCTCTAATGGGGACCATCCGTGCCGCTTAGGTGATCAGAGCAACGTTTTACCAAATCCGGCTTCGAAACACGAGGATCCATATATGTTTCATTAGCCCAATAAAGCACGCGGACTTCTACATATAATCAACACCTCACCCCACCAGGATTCGAACCCACGATCTTATAATTGTGACCGATGAACGCTACCTATGGGCCACCAGGACACTATAAGCAGTCCTAGACTCTGTTATATTTCACATAAAGCCTGTTCAACGAACTTATGGCCCCGTGAACCACTATAGGGGACCACCCGTGCCGCTTAGGTGATCAGAGCAACGTTTTACCAAATCTGGCTTGGAAACACGAGGATCCATATATATTTTATTAGCCCAATAAAGCACTCAGACTTCTACATATAATCAACACCTCACCCCACCAGGATTCAAACCCACGATCTTATAATTGTGACCGGGGTATGCTACCTCTCGGCCACCAGGACAATAAAAGCAGTCCTAGACTCTACTATATTTCACACAAAGCCTGTTCAACGAGCTTATTGCGCCGTGAACCTCTAATGGGGACCACACGTGCCGCTTGGTGACCAGAGCAACGTTTTACCAAATCCGGCTACGAAACACGAGGATCCAAATATATTTCTTTAGCCCAATAAAGCATGCGGACTTCTACATATAATCAACACCTCACCCCACCAGCATTTGAACCCACGATCTTATAATTGTGACCGGGGAACGCTACCTCTGGGCCACCAGGACAATAAAAGCAGTCCTAGACTCTGGTATATTTCACACAAAGCCTGTTCAACGAGCTTATAGCGCCGTGAACTCTAATGGGTACCACCCGTGCGCTTAGGTGATCAGAGCAACGTTTTACCAAATCCGGCTTCGAAACACGAGGATCCATATATATTTCATTAGCCCAATAAAGCACGCGGACTTCTACATATAATCAACACCTCACCCCACCAGCATTTGAACCCACGATCTTATAATTGTGACCGGGGAACGCTACCTCTGGGCCACCAGGACAATAAAAGCAGTCCTAGACTCTGGTATATTTCACACAAAGCCTGTTCAACGAGCTTATAGCGCCGTGAACCTCTAATGGGGACCACCCGTGCCGCTTAGGTGATCAGAGCAACGTTTTACCAAATCCGGCTTCGAAACACGAGGATCCATATATATTTCATTAGCCCAATAAAGCACGCGGACTTCTACATATAATCAACACCTCACCCCACCAGGATTCAAACCCACGATCTTATAATTGTGACCGGCGTATGCTACCTCTGGGCCACCAGGACAATAAAAGCAGTCCTAGACTCTACTATATTTCACACAAAGCCTGTTCAACGACCTTAGGCGCTATGAACCTCTAATGGGGACCACCCGTGCCGCTTAGGTGATCAGAGCAACGTTTTACCAAGTCCGGCTTCGAAACACGAGGATCCATATATATTTCATTAGCCCAATAAAGCACGCGGACTTCTACATATATTCAACGCCTCACCCCACCAGGATTCAAACCCAAAATCTTATAATTGTGACCAGGGAATGCTACCTGTGGACCACCAGGACACTAGAAGCAGTCCTAAACTCTGCTATATTTCAGACAAAGCCTGTTCAACGAGCTTATGGCGCCGTGAACCACTATAGGGGACCACCCGTGCCGCTTACGTGATCAGAGCAACGTTTTACCTAATCCAGCTTGGAAACTCGAGGAACCATATATATTTCATTACCCAATATAGCACGCGGAATTCTACATATAATCAACACCTCACCCCACCAGGATTTGAGCCCACGATCTTATAATTGTGACCGGGAAACGCTACCTCTGGACCACCAGGACACTAAAAGCAGTCCTAGACTCTGTTATATTTCACACAAAGCCTGTTGAATGATTTTATGGCGCAGTGAACCTCTAATTCGGACCACCGGTGCCGCTTAGGTGATCAGAGCAATGTTTTACCAAATCCGGCTTCGAAACACGAGGAACCATATATATTTCATTAGCCCAATAAAGCACGCGGACTTCTACATATAATCAACACCTCACCCCACCTGGATTTGAACCCACGATCTTATAATTGTGACCGGGAAACGCTACCTCTGGACCACCAGGACACTAAAAGCAGTCCTAGACTCTGTTATATTTCACACAAAGCCTGTTCAACGAGCTTATGGCGCCGTGAACCTCTAATGAGGACCACCAGTGCCGCTTAGGTGTTCAGAGTAACGTTTTACTAAATCCGGCTTCGAAACACGAGGATCCATATCTATTTCATTAGCCCAATACAGCACACACTTTCAACATATAATCAACACCTCACCCCACCAGGATTCGAACCCACGATCTTATAATTGTGACCGGTGAACGCTACCTCTGGGCCACCAGGACACTAAAAGCAGTCCTAGACTCTGTTATATTTCACACAAAGCCTGTTCAATGAGCTTATGGCGCCGTGAACCTCTAATGGGGACCACCCGTGCCGCTTATGTGATCAGAGCAACGATTTACCAAATTCGGCTTCGAAACACGAGGATCGATATATTTTTCATTAGCCTAATAAAGCACTCAGATTTCTACATATAATTAACACCTCACCCCACCAGGATTCGAACCCACGATCTTATAATTGTGGCCGAGGAACGCTACCTCTGGGCCACCAGGACACTAAAAGCAGTCGTAGACGCTGTGATATTTCACACAAAGCCTGTTGGACGACGTTATGGCGCCGTGAACCTCTAATGGGGACTACCCCTGATGCTTAGGTGATCAGAGCAACGTTTTACCAAATCCGGCTTCGAAACACGAGGATCCATATATATTTCATTAGCCCAATAAAGCAAAGGGACTTCTACATATAATCAACACCTCACCCCACCAGGATTTAAAACAAATATCTTATAATTGTGACCAGGGAACGCTACCTGTGGACCACCAGGACACTAAAAGCAGTCCTAGACTCTGTTATATTTCACACAAAGCCTGTTCAACGAGCTTATGGCGCCGGGAACCTCTAATGAGGACCACCAGTGCCGCTTAGGTGTTCAGAGTAACGTTTTACTAAATTCGGCTTCGAAACACGAGGATCCATATCTATTTCATTAGCCCAATACAGCACACACATTTCAACATATAATCAACACCTCACCCCACCAGGATTCGAACCCACGATCTTATAATTGTGACCGGTGAACGCTACCTCTGGGCCACCAGGACACTAAAAGCAGTCCTAGACTCTGTTATATTTCACACAAAGCCTGTTCAATGAGCTTATGGCGCCGTGAACCTCTAAAGGGGACCACCCGTGCCGCTTAGGTGATCAGAGCAAAGTTTTACCAAATCCGGCTTCGAAAAACGAGTATCCGTATATATTTCACTAGCCCAATAAAGCACGCAGATTTCTACATATAATTAACACCTCACCCCACCAGTATTCGAACCCACGATCTTATAATTGTGACCAGGGAACGCTACCTGTGGACCACCAGGACACTAAAAGCAGTCCTAGACTCTGTTATATTTCACACAAAGCCTCTTCAACAAGCTTATGGCGCGGTGAACCTCTAATGAGGACCACCAGTGCCGCTTAGATGTTCAGAGTAACGTTTTACTAAATCCGGCTTCGAAACACGAGGATGCATATATATTTCATAAGCCCAATATAGCACACGGACTTCTAAATATAATCAACACCTCTCCCCACCAGGATTCAAACCCATGATCTTATAATTGTGACCGGGGAACGCTACCTCTGTGCCACCAGGACAATAAAAGCAGTCCTAGACGCTGTTATATTTCACCCAAAGCCTGTTGAACGAGCTTATGGCGCCGTGAACCTCTAATGGGGACCACCCGTGCCGCTTAGGTGATCAGAGCAACGTTTTACTAAATCCGGCTTCGAAACACGAGGATCCATTTCTATTTCATTAGCCCAATAGAGCACGCACATTTCTACATATAATCAACAACCTCACCCCACCAGGATTCGAACCAACGATCTTATAATTGTACCTGGGAACGCTACCTCTGGGCCACCAGGACACTAAAAGCAGTCCTTGACTCTGTTATAGTTCACAAAAAGCCTGTTCAATGAGCTTATGGCGCCGTGAACCTCTAATGGGGACCACCCGTGCCGCTTAGGTGATCAGAGCAACGTTTTACTAAATCCGGCTTCGAAACACGAGGATCCATTTCTATTTCATTAGCCCAATAGAGCACGCACATTTCTACATATAATCAACACCTCACCCCACCAGGATTCGAACCCACGATCTTATAATTGTGACCGGGGAAGGCTGCCTCTTGGCTACCAGGACAATAAAAGCAGTTCTTGACTCTGCTATATTTCACACAAAGCCTGTTCAACGAGCTTATGACTGTGTGAACCTCTAATGGGGACCACCCGTGCCGCTTAGGTGATCAGAGCAACGTTTTACCAAATCCGGCTTCGAAACACGAGGATCCATATATATTTCATTAGCCCAATAATGCACGCGGACTTCGACATATAATCAACACCTCACCCCACCAGGATTCAAACCAAAAATCTTATAATTGTGACCAGGAAACGCTACTTGTGGACCACCAGGACACTAAAAGCAGTCCTAGACTCTGTTATATTTCACACAAAGCCTGTTCAACGAGCTTATGGCACTGTGAACCTCTACTGGGGAAGACCAGTGCCGCTTAGGTGTTCAGAACAACGTTTTACCAAATCCGGCTTCAAAACACGAGGATCCATATATATTACATTAGCCCAATAAAGCACGCGGACTTCTACATATAATCAACACCTCACCCCACCAGGATTCGAACCCACGATCTTATAATTGTGACCGGGGAACGCTACCTCTAGGCCACCAGGACACTAAAAGCAGTCCTAGACTCTGTTATATTTCACACAAAGCCTGTTGAATGAGTTTATGGCGCAGTGAACCTCTAATTGGGACCACCGGTGCCGCTTAGGTGATCAGAGCAATGTTTTACCAAATCTGGCTTCGAAACACGAGGAACCATATATATTTCATTAGCCCAATAAAGCACGCGGAATTCTACATATAATCAACACCTCACCCCACCAGGATTTGAACCCACGATCTTAAAATTGTGACCGGGAAACGCTACCTCTGGACCACCAGGACACTAAAAGCAGTCCTAGACTCTGTTATATTTCACACAAAGCCTGTTGAATGAGCTTATGGCGCCGTGAACCTCTAATGGGGGCCACCCGTGCCGCTTAGGTGTTCAGAGTAATGTTTTACCAAATCCGGCTTCGAAAAACGAGGATCCATATCTATTTTATTAGCCCAATAAAGCACGCACACTTCTACATATAATCAACACCTCACCCCACCAGGATTCGAACCCACGATCTTATAACTGTGACCGGGGAACACTACCTCTGGGCCACCAGGACACTAAAACCAGCGCTAGACTCTGTTATATTTCACACAAAGCCTGTTGAATGAGCTTATGGAGCCGTGAACCTCTAATGGGGACCACCCGTGCCGCTTAGGTGATCAGAGCAACGTTTTACCAAAATCGGCTTCGAAACACGAGGATCGATATATTTTTCATTAGCCTAATAAAGCACTCAGATTTCTACATATAATTAACACCTCACCCCGCCAGGATTCGTACCCACGATCTTATAATTGTGGCCGAGGAACGCTGCCTCTGGGCCTCCAGGACACTAAAAGCAGTCGTAAACGCTGTGATATTTCACACAAAGCCTGTTGAACGACGTTATGGCGCCGTGAACCTCTAATGGGGACTACCCGTGATGCTTAGGTGATCAGAGCAACGTTTTACCAAATCCGGCTTCGAAACACGAGGATCCATATATATTTAATTAGCCCAATAAAGCAAGCGGACTTCTACATATAATCAACACCTCACCCCACCAGGATTCAAAACAAAAATCTTATAATTGTGACCAGGGAACGCTACCTGTGGTCCACCAGGACACTAAAAGCAGTCCTAGTCTCTGTTATATTTCACACAAAGCCTGTTCAACGAGCTTATGGCACCGTGAACCTCTAATGAGGACCACCAGTGCCGCTTAGGTGTTCAGAGTAACGTTTTACTAAATCCGGCTTCGAAACACGAGGATCCATATCTATTTCATTAGCCTAATACAGCACACACATTTCAACATATAATCAACACCTCACCCCACCAGGATTCGAACCCACGATCTTATAATTGTGACCGGTGAACGCTACCTCTGGGCCACCAGGACACTAAAAGCAGTCCTAGACTCTGTTATATTTCACACAAAGCCTGTTCAATGAGCTTATGGCGCCGTGAACCTCTAAAGGGGACCACCAGTGCTGCTTAGGTGATCAGAGCAACGTTTTACCAAATCCGGCAATGAAACACGAGGATCCATATATATTTCTTTAGCCCAATAAAGCACGCGGACTTCTACATAAAATCAACACCTCACCCCACCAGGATTCAAACACAAAATCTTATAATTGTGACCAGGGAATGCTACCTGTGGACCACCAGGACACTAAAAGCAGTCCTAGACTCTGTTATATTTCACACAAAGCCTGTTCAACGAGCTTATGGCGCCGTGAACCTCTAATGAGGACCACCAGTGCTGCTTAGGTGTTCAGAGTAACGTTTTACTAAATCCGGCTTCGAAACACGAGGATCCATATCTATTTCATTAGCCCAATAGAGCACGCACATTTCTACATATAATCAACACCTCACCCCACCAGGATTCGAACCAACGATCGTATAATTGTACCTGGGAACGCTACCTCTGGGCCACCAGGACACTAAAAGCAGTCCTAGACTCTGTTACATTTCACAAAAAGCCTGTTCAATGAGCTTATGGCGCCGTGAACCTCTAATGGGGACCACCCGTGCCGCTTAGGTGATCAGAGCAACGTTTTACTAAATCCGGCTTCGAAACACGAGGATCCATTTCTATTTCATTAGCCCAATAAAGCACGCACATTTCTACATATAATCAACACCTCACCCCACCAGGATTCGAACCCACGATCTTATAATTGTGAAAGGGGAAGGCTACCTCTTGGCTACCAGGACAATAAAAGCAGTTCTTGACTCTGCTATATTTCACACAAAGCCTGTTCAACGAGCTTATGACTGTGTGAACCTCTAATGGGGACCACCCGTGCCGCTTAGGTGATCAGAGCATCGTTTTACCAACTCCGGCTTCGAAACACGAGGATCCATATATATTTCATTAGCCCAATAATGCACGCGGACTTCGACATATAATCAATACCTCACCCCACCAGGATTCAAACCAAAAATCATATAATTGTGACCAGGAAACGCTACTTGTGGACCACCAGGACACTAAAAGCAGTCCTAGACTCTGTTATATTTCACACAAAGCCTGTTCAACGAGCTTATGGCACTGTGAACCTCGACTGGGGACCACCAGTGCCGCTTAGGTGTTCAGAGCAACGTTTTACCAAATCCGGCTTCAAAACACGAGGATCCATATATATTACATTAGCCCAATAAAGCACACAGACTTCTACATATAATCAACACCTCACCCCACCAGGATTCGAACCCAAAATCTTATAATTGTGACCGGGGAACGCTACCTCTAGGCCACCAGGACACTAAAAGCAGTCCTAGACTCTGTTATATTTCACACAAAGCCTGTTGAATGAGTTTATGGCGCAGTGAACCTCTAATTGGGACCACCGGTGCCGCTTAGGAGATCAGAGCAATGTTTTACCAAATCCGGCATCGAAACACGAGGAACCATATATATTTCATTAGCCCAATAAAGCACGCGGACTTCTATATATAATCAACACCTCACCCCACCAGGATTTGAACCCACGATCTAATAATTGTGACCGGGAAACGCTACCTCTGGACCACCAGGACACTAAAAGCAGTCCTAGACTCTGTTATATTTCACACAAAGCCTGTTGAATGAGCTTATGGCGCCGTGAACCTCTAATGGGGACCACCCGTGCCGCTTAGGTGTTCAGAGTAACGTTTTACCAAATCCGGCTTCGAAAAACGAGGATCCATATCTATTTTATTAGCCCAATAAAGCACGCACACTTCTACATATAATCAACACCTCACCCCACCAGGATTCGAACCCACGATCTTATAATTGTGACCGGGGAACACTACCTCTGGGCCACCAGGACACTAAAACCAGCGCTAGACTCTGTTATATTTCACACAAAGCCTGTTGAATGAGCTTATGGCGCCGTGAACCTCTAATGGGGACCACCCGTGCCGCTTAGGTGATCAGAGCAACGTTTTACCAAATTCGGCTTCGAAACACGAGGATCGATATATTTTTCATTAGCCTAATAAAGCACTCAGATTTCTACATATAATTAACACCTCACCCCACCAGGATTCGAACCCACGATCTTATAATTGTGGCCGAGGAACGCTGCCTCTGGGCCACCAGGACACTAAAAGCAGTCGTAGACGCTGTGATATTTCACACAAAGCCTGTTGAACGACGTTATGGCGCCGTGAACCTCTAATGGGGACTACCCCTGATGCTTAGGTGATCAGAGCAACGTTTTACCAAATCCGGCTTCGAAACACGAGGATCCATATATATTTAATTACCCCAATAAAGCAAGCGGACTTCTACATATAATCAACACCTCACCCCACCAGGATTCAAAACAAAAATCTTATTATTGTGACCAGGGAACGCTACCTGTGGTCCACCAGGACACTAAAAGCAGTCCTAGTCTCTGTTATATTTCACACAAAGCCTGTTCAACGAGCTTATGGCACCGTGAACCTCTAATGAGGACCACCAGTGCCGCTTAGGTGTTCAGAGTAACGTTTTACTAAATCCGGCTTCGAAACACGAGGATCCATATCTATTTCATTAGCCTAATACAGCACACACATTTCAACATATAATCAACACCTCACCCCACCAGGATTCGAACCCACGATCTTATAATTGTGACCGGTGAACGCTACCTCTGGGCCACCAGGACACTAAAAGCAGTCCTAGACTCTGTTATATTTCACACAAAGCCTGTTCAATGAGCTTATGGCGCCGTGAACCTCTAAAGGGGACCACCCGTGCCGCTTAGGTGATCAGAGCAACGTTTTACCAAATCCGGCTATGAAACACGAGGATCCATATATATTTCTTTAGCCCAATAAAGCACGCGGACTTCTACATAAAATCAACACCTCACCCCACCAGGATTCAAAAACAAAATCTTATAATTGTGACCAGGGAATGCAACCTGTGGACCACCAGGACACTAAAAGCAGTCCTAGACTCTGTTATATTTCACACAAAGCCTGTTCAACAAGCTTATGGCGCCGTGAACCTCTAATGAGGACCACCAGTGCCGCTTAGATGTTCAGAGTAACGTTTTACTAAATCCGGCTTCGAAAAACGAGGATCCATATATATTTCATTAGCCCAAGAAAGCACGCGGACTTCTACATATAATCAACACCTCACCCCACCAGGATTGAAAACCACGATCTTATAAATGTGACCGGGTATGCTACCTCTGGGCCACCAGGACAATAAAAGCAGTCCTAGACTCTACTATATTTCACACAAAGCCTGTTCAACGACCTGATGGCGCCATGAACCTCTAATGGGAATCACCCGTGCCGCTTAGGTGATCAGAGCAACGTTTTACCAAATCCGGGTTCGAAACACGTGGATCCAAATATATTTCATTAGCCCAATAAAGCACGCAGACTTCTACATATAATCAACACCTCACCCCACCAGGATGTGAACCCACGATCTTATAATTGTGACCGGGGAACGCTACCTCTGGGCCACCAGGAAATAAAAGCAGTCCTAGACTCTGCTATATTTCACACAAAGCCTGTTCAACGAGCTTATGGCGCCGTGAACCTCTAATGGGGACCACCCGTGCCGCTTAGGTGATCAGAGCAACGTTTTACCAAATCCGGCTTGGAAACACGAGGATCCATATATATTTCGTTAGCCCAATAAAGCACTCGGACTTCTACATATAATCAAAACCTCAACCCACCAGGATTCAAACCCACGATCTTATAATTGTGACCGGGGTATGCTACCTCTGGGCCACCAGGACAATAAAAGCAGTCCTAAACTCTACTATATTTCACACAAAGCCTGTTCAACGACCTTATGGCGCCATGAACCTCTAATGGGGACCACCCGTGCCGCTTAGGTGATCAGAGCAACGTTTTACCAAATCCGGCTTCGAAACACGAGGATCCATATATATTTCATTAGCCCAATAAAGCACGCGGACTTCTACATATATTCAACGCCTCACCCCACCAGGATTCAAACGCAAAATCTTATAATTGAGACTAGGGAATGCTACCTGTGGACCACCAGGACACTAAAAGCAGTCCTAGACTCTGTTATATTTCACACAAAGCCTGTTCAACGAGCTTATGGCGCCGTGAACCACTATAGAGGACCACCCGTGCCGCTTACGTGATCAGAGCAACGTTTTACCAAATCCAGCTTGGAAACTCGAGGATCCATATATATTTTATAAGCCCAATAAAGCACGCGGACTTCTACATAAATTCAACACCTCACCCCACCAGGATTCAAACCAAAAATCTTATAATTGTGACCAGGGAATGCTACCTGTTGACCACCAGGACACTAAAAGCAGTCCTAGACTCTGTTATATATCACACAAAGCCTGTTCAACGAGCTTATGGCGCCGTGAACCTCTAATGAGGACCACCAGTGCTGCTTAGGTGTTCAGAGTAACGTTTTACTAAATTCGGCTTCGAAACACGATGATCCATATCTATTTCATTAGCCCAATAGAGCACGCACATTTCTACATATAATCAACACCTCACCCCACCAGGATTCGAACCCACGATCTTATAATTGTGACCGGGGAAGACTGCCTCTTGGCTACCAGGACAATAAAAGCAGTTCTTGACTCTGCTATATTTCACACAAAGGCTGTTCAACGAGCTTATGACTGTGTGAACCTGTAATGGGGACCACCCGTGCCGCTTATGTGATCAGAGCAACGTTTTACCAAATCCGGCTTCGAAACACGAGGATCCATATATATTTCATTAGCCCAATAATGCACGCGGACTTCGACATATAATCAACACCTCACCCCACCTGGATTCAAACCAAAAATCTTATAATTGTGACCAGGAAACGCTACCTGTGGACCACCAGGACACTAAAAGCAGTCCTAGACTCTGTTATATTTCACACAAAGCCTGTTCAACGAGCTTATGGCACTGTGAACCTCTACTGGGGACCACCAGTGCCGCTTAGGTGTTCAGAGCAACGTTTTACCAAATCCGGCTTCAAAACACGAGGATCCATATATATTACATTAGCCCAATAAAGCACACAGACTTCTACATATAATCAACACCTCACCCCACCAGGATTCGAACCCACGATCTTATAATTGTGACCGGGGAACGCTACCTCTAGGCCACCAGGACACTAAAAGCAGTCCTAGACTCTGTTATATTTCACACAAAGCCTGTTGAATAAGCTTATGGCGCTGTGAACCTCTAATTGGGACCACCGGTGCCGCTTAGGTGATGAGAGCAACGTTTTTCCAAATCCGGCTTCGAAACACGAGGAACCATATATATTTCATTAGCCCAATAAAGCACGCGGACTTCTACATATAATCAACACCTCACCCCAACAAGGATTTGAACCCACGATCTTATAATTGTGACCGGGAAACGCTACCTCTTGACCACCAGGACACTAAAAGCAGTCCTAGACTCTGTTATATTTCACACAAAGCCTGTTGAATGAGCTTATGGCGCCGTGAACCTCTAATGGGGACCACCCGTGCCGCTTAGGTGTTGAGAGTAACGTTTTACCAAATCCGGCTTCGAAACACGAGGATCCATATCTATTTTATTAGCCCAAAAAAGCACGCACACTTCTACATATAATCAATACCTCACCCCACCAGGATTCGAACCCACGATCTTACAATTGTGACCGGGGAACACTACCTCTGGGCCACCAGGACACTAAAAGCAGCGCTAGACTCTGTTATATTTCACACAAAGCCTGTTCAATGAGCTTATGGCGCCGTGAACCTCTAATGGGGACCACCCGTGCCGCTTACGTGATCAGAGCAACGTTTTACCAAATTCGGCTTCGAAACAGGAGGATCGATATATTTTTCATTTGCCTAATAAAGCACTCAGATTTCTACATATAATTAACACCTCACCCCACCAGGATTGGAACCCACGATCTTATAATTGTGACCGATGAAGGCTACATCTGGGCCACCAGGACACTAAAAGCAGTCCTAGATTCTGTTATATTTCACACAAAGCCTGTTCAATGAGCTTATGGCGCCGTGAACCTCTTACGGGGACCACCCGTGCCGCTTAGGTGATCTGAGCAAAGTTTTACCAAATCCGGCTTCGAAAAACGAGTATCCGTATATATTTCACTAGCCCAATAAAGCACGTAGATTTCTACATATAATTAACACCTCACCCCACCAGGATTCGAACCAACGATCTTATAATTGTGAACAGGGAACGCTACCTGTGGACCACCAGGACACTAAAAGCAGTCCTAGACTCTGTTATATTTCACACAAAGCCTGTTCAACGAGCTTATGGCGCCGTGAACCTCTAATGGGGACCACACGTGCCGCTTGGTGACTAGAGCAACGTTTTACCAAATCCGGCTATGAAACACGAGGATCCATATATATTTCATTAGCCCAATAAAGCACAGCTTACTTCTACATAAAATCAACACCTCACCCCACCAGGATTCAAACACAAAATCTTATAAATGTGACCAGGGAATGCTACCTGTGGACCACCAGGACACTAAAAGCAGTCCTAGTCTCTGTTATATTTCACACAAAGCCTCTTCAACGAGCTTATGGCGCCGTGAAACTCTAATGAGGACCACCAGTGCCGCTTAGATGTTCAGAGTAACGTTTTACTAAATCCGGCTTCGAAACACGAGGATCCATATCTATTTCATTAGCCCAATACAGCACACGGACTTCTAAATATAATCAACACCTCACCCCACCAGGATTCAAACCCATGATCTTATAATTGTGACCGGGGAACGCTACCTCTGGGCCACCAAGACACTAAAAGCAGTCCTAGACGCTGTTATATTTCACCCAAAGCCTGTTGAACGAGCTTATGGCGCCGTGAACCTCAAATGGGGACCACCCGTGCCGCTTAGGTGATCAGAGCAACGTTTTACCAAGTCCAGCTTCGAAAAACGAGGATCCATATATATTTCATTAGCCCAATAAAGCACGCGGACTTCTACATATAATCAACACCTCACCCCACCAGGATTCAAACGCAAAATCTTATAATTGTGACCAGGGAATGCTACCTGTTGACCACCAGGACACTAAAAGCAGTCCTAGACTCTGTTATATTTCACGCAAAGCCTGTTCAACGAGCTTATGGCGCCGTGAACCTCTACTCGGGACCACCAGTGATGCTTAGGTGTTCAGAGCAACGTTTTACCAAATCCGGCTTCGAAACACGAGGATCCATATATATTTCATTAGCCCAATAAAGCACGCGGACTTCTACATATAATCAACACCTCACCCCACCAGGATTAGAACCCACGATCTTATAATTGTGACAGGGGAACGCTACCTCTGGGCCACCAGGACACTAAAAGCAGTCCTAGACTCTACTATATTTCACACAAAGCCTGTTCAACGACCTTATGGCGCCATGAACCTCTAATGGGGACCACCCGTGCCGCTTAGGTGATAAGAGCAACGTTTTACCAAATCCGGCTTGGAAACGCGAGGATCCATATATATTTCATTAGCCCAATAAAGCACTCGGACTTATACATATAATCAACACCTCAACCCACCAGGATTCAAACCCACGATCTTATAATTGTGACCGGGGTATGCTACCTCTGGGCCACCAGGACACTAAAAGCAGTCCTAGACTCTACTATATTTCACACAAAGCCTGTTCAACGACCTTATGGCGCCATGAACCTCTAATGGGGACCACCCGTGCCGCTTAGGTGATAAGAGCAACGTTTTACCAAATCCGGCTTGGAAACGCGAGGATCCATATATATTTCATTAGCCCAATAAAGCATGCGGACTTCTACATATAATCAACACCTCACCCCCCAGTATTCGAACCCACGATCTTATAATTGTGACCGAGTAACGCTACCTATGGGCCACCAGGACACTATAAGCAGTCCTAGACTCTGTTATATTTCACACAATGCCTGTTCAACGAGCTTATGGCGCCGTGAACCCCTAATGAGGACCACCAGTGCCGCTTATGTGTTCAGAGTAACGTTTTACTAAATCCGGCTTCGAAACACGAGGATCCATATCTATTTCATTAGCCCAATACAGCACACACATTTCAACATATAATCAACACCTCACCCCACCAGGATTCGAACCCACGATCTTATAATTGTGACCGGTGAACGCTACATCTGGGCCACCAGGACACTAAAAGCAGTCCTAGGCTCTGTTATATTTCACACAAAGCCTGTTCAATGAGCTTATGGCGCCATGAACCTCTAATGGGGACCACCCGTGCCGCTTAGGTGATCAGAGCAACGTTTTACCAAATCCGGCTTCGAAACACGAGGATCTATATATATTTCATTAGCCCAATAAAGCACGCGGACTTCTACATATAATCAACACCTAACCCCACCAGGATTCGAACCCACGATCTTATAATTGTGACAGGGGAACGCTACCTCTGGGCCACCAGTACAGTAAAAGCAGTCCTAGACTCTACTATATTTCACACAAAGCCTGTTCAACGACCTTATGGCGCCATGAACCTCTAATGGGGACCACCCGTGATGCTTAGGTGATCAGAGCAACGTTTTACCAAATCCGGCTTCGGAACACGAGATTCCATATATATTTCATTAGCCCAATAAAGCACGCGGAAATCTACATATAATCAACACCTCACCCCACCAGGATTCGAACCCACGATCTTCTAATTGTGACCGAGGAACGCTACCTATGGGCCACCAGGACACTATAAGCAGTCCTAGACTCTGTTATATTTCACACAAAGCCTGTTCAACGATCTTATGACGCTGTGAACCTCTAATGCGGAACATCTGTGCCACTTAGGTGATCAGAGCAACGTTTTACCAAATCCGGCATCGAAAAACGAGGATCCATATATATTTCTTTAGCCCAATAAAGCAAGCAGATTTCTACATATAATCAACACTTCACCCCACCAGGATTCAAACCCAAAATCTTATAATTGTGACCAGGGAATGCTACCTGTGGACCACCAGGACACTAAAAGCAGTCCTAGACTTTGTTATATTTCACGCAAAGCCTGTTCAATGAGCTTATGGCGCCGTGACCCTCTACTGGGGACCACCAGTGCCGCTTAGGTGATAAGAGCAACGTTTTACCAAATCCGGCTTGGAAACACAAGGATCCATATATATTTCATTAGCCCAATAAAGCATGCAGACTTCTACATATAATCAACACCTCACCCCACCAGGATTTGAACCCACGATCTCATAATTGTGAGTGGGGAACGCTACCTCTGGGCAACCAGGACATTAAAAGCAGTCCTAGACTCTACCATATTTCACACAAAGCCTGTTCAACGACCTTATGGCGCCATGAACCTCTAATGGGGACAACCCGTGCCGCTTAGGTGATCGGAGCAACGTTTTACCAAATCCGGCTTCGAAACACGAGGATCCATATATATTTCATTAGCCAAATAAAGCACGCGGACTTCTACATATAATCAACACCTCACCCCACCAGGATTTGAATCCACGATCTTATAATTGTGACCGGGGAACGCTACCTCTGGGCCACCAGGACAAAAAAAGCAGTCCTAGACTCTGGTATATTTCACACAAAGCCTGTTCAACGAGCTTATGGCGCCGAGAACCTCTAATGGGGACCACCAGTGCGGCTTAGGTGATAAGAGCAACGTTTTACCAAATCCGGCTTCGAAACACGAGGATCCATATATATTTCATTAGCCCAATAAAGCACGCGGACTTCTACATAAAATCAACACCTCACCCCACCAGGATTCAATCCCAAAATCTTATAATTGTGACTAGGGAATGCTACCTGTGGACCACCAGGACATTAAAAGCAGTCCTAGACTCTGTTATATTTCACACAAAGCCTGTTCAACGAGCTTATGGCACCGTGAACCTCTAATGGGGACCACACGTGCCGCTTGGTGACCAGAGGCAAGTTTTACCAAATCCGGCTACGAAACACGAGGATCCAAATATATTTCTTTAGCCCAATAAAGCACGCAGATTTCTACATATAATCAACACCTCACCCCACCAGGATTCAAACCCAAAATCTTATAATTGTGACCAGGGAATGCTACCTGTGGACCATCAGGACACTAAAAGCAGTCCTAGACTCTGTTATATTTCACGCAAAGCCTGTTCAACGAGCTTATGGCGCCGTGAACCTCTTCTGGGGACCACCAGTACCGCTTAGGTGATAAGAGCAACGTTTTACCAAATCCAGCTTGGAAACACGAGGATCCATATATATTTCATTAGCCCAATAAAGCATGCAGACTTCTACATATAATCAACACCTCACCCCACCAGGATTTGAACCCATGATCTTATAATTGTGACCGGGGAACGCTACCTCTGGGCAACCAGGACAATAAATGCAGTCCTAGACTCTACTATATTTCACACAAAGCCTGTTCAACGAGCTTATGGCGACGTGAAGCTCTAATGGGGACCACCCGTGCCACTTAGGTGATCAGAGCAACGTTTTACCAAATGCGGCTTCGAAACTCGAGGATCCATATATATTTCATTAGCCCAATAAAGCACGCTGACTTCTACATATAATCAACACCTCACCCCACCAGGATTTGAACCCACTATCTTATAATTGTGACCGGGGGACGCTACCTCTGGGCCACCAGGACAATAAAACCATTCCTAGACTCTGCTATATTTCAGACAAAGCCTGTTCAACGACCTTATGGCACCGTGAGCCTCTAATGGGGACCACCCGTGCCGCTTAGGTGATCAGTGCAACGTTTTACCAAATGCGGCGTCGAAACAAGGAGGATTCATATATATTTCATTAGCCCAATAAAGCACGCAGACTTCTACATATAATCAACACCTCACCCCACCAGGATTTGAATTCACGATCTTATAATTGTGACCGGGGAACGCTACCTCTGGGCCACCGGGACAATAAAAGCAGTCCTAGACTCTGGTATATTTCACACAAAGCCTCTTCAACGAGCTTATGGCGCCGTGAACGTCTAATGGGGACCACCCGTGCCGCTTAGGTGCTCAGAGCAACGTTTTACCAAATCCGGCTTGGAAACACGAGGATCCATATATATTTCATTAGCCCAATAAGGCATGTGGACTTCTACATATAATTAACACCTCACCCCACCAGGATTCAAACCCAAGATCTTATAATTATGACCGGAGTATGCTACCTCTGGGCCACCAGGACAATTAAAGCAGTCCTAGACTCTACTATATTTCACACAAAGCCTGTTCAACGACCTTATGGCGCCATGAACCGCTAATGGGGACCACCCGTGCCGCTTAGGTTATCAGAGCAACGTTTTACCAAATCTGGCTTGGAAACACGAGGATCCATATATATTTTATTAGCCCAATAAAGCACGCGGACTTCTACATATAATCAACACCTCACCCCACCAGGATTCAAACCCACGATCTTAGAATTGTGACCGGGGTATGCTACCTCTGGGCTACCAGGACAATAAAAGCAGTCCTAGACTCTACTATATTTCAGACAAAGCCTGTTCAACGACCTTATGGCGCCATGAACCTCTAATGGGGACCACCCGTGCCGCTTAGGTGATCAGAGCAACGTTT
>NW_024755808.1:0-10225 GCF_018991925.1 Homarus americanus
GGACAGGTGGAGGCAGGGGAGGACAGGTGGAGGCGGGGGAGGACAGGTGTAGGCGGGGAGGACAGGTGGAGGCGGGGGAGGACAGGGTGTAGGCGGCGTCACCTACGTTAACCTCTTACTGCTGATAATTCCTTTCATTTTCCACCTGAACTCTAATACTGCATTTATTTATAACTAAATACGGTAATTATTCAGTCAACACCGCCATTCGATTTATACCAACTTTTAATATCGCGTTACCTTAAAAAATTGAATTTCAATATGGGAAACAACCTGATTCTCCCAAGAAAGAACTATTATATTATCGGTAAATTTTCAGTTTCAGCCCCAACTACTGTTCGATCATAAATACCCTATTATCACCATTATTAGTCCTAGTTTATTATACCATATAAAGTTCTTTCCCGAAAACGTATCTTACCTTGTGTATATTTTATAGATGATGGGAGTTGTTTCAGCGTTGAGAAACAACACCTTGTGAAGTGTCAGTCAGAGAAGTTCAAAAGGAAATTTTCTCCTTTTTACTAATCTTCAACAACTAAGTCGTTCGGTGACAACTTATCTTCAGTAATGTCAACGGTTTAAAATATTAGTTTTTGTTTTGTTTTTTTAATGGTTCAAGTACACGAGATTGTATCTTTTTTCTAACCGAGAAACACCCACACACACACACACTATGACGTCGACGTCATCAGCCTCGCCTATTCCCATTGGTCACAAGTTCTTGACGTCATCAGCCTCGCCTATTCCCATTGGTCACAAGTTCTTGTCGAAAAACTTATAAGTTGGTTCATTAATGGAAATATTAATTATTCTGTACAGCATTAATATCAGATTATTACGGAAAATAAGAACTATACAGTTAAGTGTATTCAACTTATTCAATGATTTTGTTATTAATAATCTCTTTTGTCTTGTTTTTTAATTTATTGATAACTTATCGACATGAATCACGACTATTGTTTTCGTTTGTAATCAAAATTAAAAACAGCTGAAAGATCTGATACATTCCTAGTTGAATTATCATTTATTTTTATTGCTTGAATATAACAAATTTGTTTATCGTAGAGAGTATTAGTTTTAAATTCATTTATATAGAAACATCCTCGCTGTGTTATGTCGGTACTTAGGAATTTTGATTTAACTCTTTAATTCGTACAAAAAAAATATGTAACTATTCGTTCCATAACTTTTGAATAGTTGTTATGCTTGTAGTTTTTATGAATCATAATTAAGAAAGAATAGAAGATGAGCTATTATAAAGAGTAAGTCAGTGAAGGCATATACAGTACATACAGAATATTAAACAATTATTCCTGATCTTATGAAACACGGACATAACCAAGATGTAGTTGCCAGTTTTGGTTTTGTTTTTGCGGGAAATAGCCTATCCGGGCACAGGTGCATATTTTCCGTAATAACCTGATTTTAATGCTTTAAAGATTAATTAATATTTCCAATAATGAACCAAATTCAAATTTTTTCGACAATAACTTCCGACCAATGACAGCAAGCCTGGCTGATGACGTCATAAACGTTAATTATGGTGTATGTGTGTTTTCTCGCTCAGAAAAAACAAAACAAAATCTCTTGTACTCGACTCCAGTTTGTAAAAACTTGGAACATTTTGAATAGAGCACATAACAGAGGATAAATTATCACCAAGAGACTTATAGTTGAAGGTGATAAAAAGAAGAACAGTGACTTGTAAAAATCTCAGACTGACGCTCAAGGAGGTGAAGTTTCTCGTAACTGAAAAAATATCTTTCATCTCCAATAAAAAAAGGTAATATACCTTTCAGGACAGATTTTGTTTTATATTGCTTAAGTAATATTAACATATAATTGTAGTAGTGGTGCTCCAAGTGTAAAATGAACAGCAGTAAATGATTAACATAGTCAGGTGTCCTCGGCTGTTGTATTCGTAATTCAAGATATCTGGAGGTGCCGTGCTCTGTCGTGTCCTTTTAAGACCCGTGGCTATCCTTAATATCCCAAACCATATGGGGTAGTTTATTTTTTGTTCTTGTGTGCCTCTTCTTTACCTAACGGCCACCTACTAGAGGTGGCCAAGTCAAGGGAAGACCAGTGGCCTGTGTAGGATCCCTCCATTGATCTTGTTAATTTTGTCTAGGGCTATTTTGAAGCCCAGTACTGTTCTCGATTCCACGGCTTGAGCTGGGAGAACGTCCCATAGATCTATCACTCTCTGTCACTCTATGTGAAGAAGTATTTCCTTGTGTTCGTTCTGCATGATAGCTTGGTGAGCTTGAAGTTGTCCCTTCGCGTTGTCCCTTTCAAGATTTTAATTGTTTTAATGAGATCTGTTCTATTGGGCTTTTTTCTGAATAGTTGTTCGTCTTGAGGCCCTTAGTTTACTTGGATAATCGAGATGGCATAGTTAAAGAATCATCTTGGTTGCACCTTTTCTATGGGTGTTAGATCTTTCTGGAGGTAGGGTTTCCATGCCTGAATACAAAAATCCATACAATAAGAAGCATTTTCTTATCATTGTATTCAAAGGTACGCTTTATAATTCCCAAATATATATTTTTTATTATTATTATTATTACTGCTGGGGCATCCCCCCCACTTGTTGCGCCGCCTTCAAGTGATTGATTGATCTGTCACAACGCCAACAGATTTTAACTTATCGACAGTATCCAGGAAGTTGTCATTAACAGAATAGTTGTGATTGGGGTTGTTGTATCCTATTTGTAGGGTCTTGCATTTCGTAATGTTAAAGGACGTTTGACTGTCTCCAGACCATTGAACAGCTCATGCAGTTGTCCTCATTGATGCGACATCATCTTGACTTGCTGCCTAAGTAAATACCATCGTAACTTTTTCGTAGCCACTTATATCGCTATATTTGCGGCCACATGACTGTCATTAATTCTACCGAGTAAGTGGTGTGTGATTGTTTCGGAGTAGTTTTTCTACTAATTTTACTACAAGGAGAAAGGTGTTATTGTATATCTATTGGGTGGTCGTGGTATTGTTTTGTTTTTTTAAGTAATTGTGAATTATTCTTGTTTTTCGTATGTACTTTTATAGTCAGTCATATATTTTTATTTAAGCAGAGTACAGTATACCATCTTGAACCTCTGGGGTGATTAGGAAATGTATGTGCTTTTAGTATCGTATCTTGCCAGAGTGAAATAAGACAGTGTTGGTTGTTATGAGGAACAGTCATCAATATAAATATCATTCACTAATAACAATCTTTGTACCTGTATTATCAGCTGTTTTTTATAGGACCCAAATCCCCTGTAGTTCCGTACCACCAATACGTAACACAAAGTCACTCGCTCACTTGCTTTAGGTCTGAGTTTTCAATGTGTCGTGCTTATGTTTACTGCTTTGGGTAACTTGCATGGGTTGACATGTTGCCTGTTGAAGTGTTCCTGTGTTTTAAGATGTTTCTTGTTGATGTATTCCTATGGGTTAAGGTGTTCCTTGTTTGAGGTATTGCTGTGTTGATATGTTCCTTGTTATTATGGTGTTTCTCGTTTCATTTTTTTGTGTTTAGGTGTTCTTTTGCATTGAAACTTTCCTTGTTTGAGTTGCTCTTGTGTGTTGAGGTGTACCTTGTTTGAGGTGTTGCTATGTTGATATGTTCCTTGTTCTTATAGTGTTTCTTATTTGAGTTTTTTTCTGTTGAGGTCGTTGAGATGTTTGAGGTGTTGCTATGTTGATATGTTCCTTGTTCTTATAGTGTTTCTTGTTTGAGTTTTTTCTGTTGAGGTCGTTGAGATGTTTGAGGTGTTGCTGTGTTGATGTGTTCCTTGTCCTTAGGTGTTATGTGCTTTCAAGTAACTTATGTGTTTATTTATTCTGTGTTTACTTCGTATTTACGTTCAGATGTTATTTGCACATCCTGGTAAAGTTTTGGATACATTGTAATAAAATACTCTTCATATCGACTGAGGTCTCGTGTGCTCACAGGCCGCATAAGACGGAAGACCTTCAGTTAGAGGGAGCCCGTCAGGTTATGTTAAATTTCGACGTCTGCCTTAGAAATACTACGCTACAAGCACAACCCAATGGCAAACTAGCTTAAGGGGGCCATTTAGCCCCATGTAGGTGTAAGAGTTGTGCGTATGACAAGAAAATAATACAGTACATGATTATATAAGAAAATGGGTCTTTTAGTATTAAGGTGCTTCATATTATTGTATTCACACACACACACACACACACACACACACACACACACTGATTTTATTAGGGCACAAAACGTGTGTATGCATTACTCCTCAGACATTGACCGCCTAAACACGCGGAACACCTGAACACGGAACACATGGAACACCTTAGCACACGGAATACTATAACACGGAACACCTGAACACACGGAACACCTAAACACACCGACCACCTAGATACACGGAACACCTGAACACACGGAACACCTTAACACACGGAACGCCTAAACACATGGAACACCTGAATACATGATAACACGGAACACCTAATCTCACGGAGCGCCTGAACACATGGAACACCTGAATACGTGAACACACGGAACACCTAAACACACGGAACGCCTGAATACACAGAACAACTGAACATACGTAACACAGAACATCTGAGCACACGGAATACTATAACACGGAACACCTGAACACACGGAACACCTGAACACGCGGAACACCTGAACACACAGAATACCTAAATGCAGGGAACGTCTGAACACATGGAACACCTGAATACATGATCACACGGAACACCTAAACACACGGAATGCCTGAATACACAGAACACCTGAACACACGTAACACATGGAACACCTGACCACACGGAATACTATAACACGGAACACTTGTACACACGGAACACCTAAACACACGGGATGCCTGAACACACGGAACACCTGAACACACGGAACACCTGAACACACGGAACACCTGAACACACGAAACACCTGAACACACGGAACGCATGAATACGCTCAACACCTGAATACACGGAACGCCTAAACACACGGAACTCCTGAACACATGGAACACCTAAACGGACGGAACGCCTGAATACACGGAATACCTGAACACACGGAACGCATGAATACACGGAACACCTGAACACATGGAACGCATGAATACACGGAACACCTGAACACACGGAACAGCTGAACGCACGGAACGCCTGAACATATGCAACATCTAAACACACGGGATGCCTGAACACGCGGAACACCTGAACACACGGAACACCTGAACACACGGAACGCATAAACACACGGAACGCCTGAACACACGGAACACCTGAACACACGGAACGCATGAATACACGCAACACCTGAACACACGGAATGCATGAATACACGGAGCACCTGAACACACGGAACGCATGAATACTCGGAACACCTGAACACACGGAACGCATGAATACACGCAACAGCTAAACACACGGAACGCCTAAACACACGGAACACCTGAACACACGCAAGAGTTGCCTAAGAAGGTCCGTGCATGACATATTACCCCCTCAGCACGTAGCTTCTCATGCGGGTTTTTTTATCCCAGGACTGTCATGCAAGCAGCTGCGACCTGCTCCCCTCATGCATCGTCCTTCTCTCTGTCTGTCTGTCTGTTCATCTTTCTCTCTCCCTCTCTCTCTCTTCCTTCCTTCTTTCTTTTTCTTCCTCACCCTCTCTCGTTGACCACTTCTGCCTCTCTCTCTCTCTCTCCCTCTCTCTCTCTCTCTCCCTGTTCATATTTCTCTCTCTCTGTCTGGTTCAGTTTCCCTCTATTTCTGTCAGCGTTTTTTATCTATTTCTTTCACTTATTTTCTTGTTTTGTCTATTTCTTTCCATCACTTTATTTGTTCTACCGTCTTATTCTAAACTCATTCTGCCTCTGTCTCCTTTTCAATGATTTTCTGTCTGTCTGTCCGTCTGTCTCTCACTCTCTCCCCGTGTCTGCCTGTCTCATTTTTTTCTCAACCCTCTCTCTTCCTTTCTTACTCCCTCTTATTGTCCCCATCTTCATCTCTTGTTACCTGCATCTCTTAGTTACACGGTAAAGAGCCTCACATCCCAACACTCGGTACACGGGATCGAGCTTCCTCTAAGAATTACAGATTATCTGTCAACTAACAGTACTGTATACATGGCGCTGATGATGAACCCGACACGGAACACCAGATTAAGAGATCAATCCATTTGGGTATTATTTTTCAGCTCTGCGTCAGATAAAATTTTCAAAACGTTACTCTCTCTCTCTCTCTCTCTCTCTCTCTCTCTCTCTCGGTCGAAAATTTGTATACAGAAAACATCTGTTAAGTAAAATGGCTCCTTGCTGCTTGACAAACTTATTTTGATGAATTATCTTATTTATAAATTAAATGATTTTACTGTTATGAATATCAATATCATCGATTTTTATACAAGATGTTTATAGCGTGGTGAAACATGAGAGTAAAGTAAGTTGTGTGGCATCATAAGTGAAAAAACAATATTGCATGTTTCTTAATTACATTATTTATTAGAAGTATGCGCTCTTGTGCATATACTGTAGCTATGTTATAGTTGTATATCTCATAATTATAATAATTTTAATAACTTTAAACTATACCTTATATATATATATATATATATATATATATATATATATATATATATATATATATATATATATATATATATATATATATATATATATATATATATATATAGGACATTCCTTAGTTATGGATTATAGAACGTAAAAATTTTGAATTACCTGTATTATGAGATGAAAATACTTTTATGCGTTGGAAATATATCCATAGCATGATTATAATACAGATATAAATTAGTATATATATATATTAATATATACCGTCTCAATATTGTTTCTTATCTAGGATTCAATAGAATTTGTAAATACTTGCACAAAAAGGTCTGCTGTGTTCTTGGCGTATATAATCTTACAATATTTGTTGTGTATATTCGAAATAACACTTAATTTACCTGTGACTATTTTCAAAACTTTCTGATACTGTTTACTCTGTAACGCGAGTATGCTGGTGTTTACATGTATATTTCTTTAATGTGTTTAAAAACTTTTTAGCTCTTTATAATTTAACAGCAAAGTGGATAATCTGTTTTAAAACTTGTAAATACATTTAATCTGTTAATTTGTACTAAGCATATAAAATTAGACGTCAGGCATGAATATTCTTTTGCATTCAATTTTTTTTTACGCTAAATCAGAATGCTAATACATTATATACATGAACATTACTTTAGTAATATTGAATGAATACTTATTGTTTGAACTATATATATAACCAGAAAAATCTTATAGCTACTTACTACGTCATTAGTAGAATTTGGACGTAACCTTAAGGTCGTGCATGTTTAAACCCCCCAAAAGAGCATAACCTTACAGCTAGTTATATACAAGACCGTGAAATGGACATGAATGTAAGCTAGGAAGTCAGGTGTTGTTTTTACTGTAACTATCAGATGTTTTATTCAGTAAATAGATGAGTTGAATACCCTCTGAGAATACTTACTATCAGCTTAAATAACAAGTGACAATGTTTTTTGCTAAATCTAGCCTCGTTAGGCGTATTTACTTCACAATACTTCATCGTCGTAGACAGTTAACACCACATTACTCATAGTTAAAACAGATTAAGCAGATAAGTTTCACTTACAGAAGAACAATGTAATTTGAACTATATCCTTTAAACTCGATGAGAAAATTGATTCAGCATTTTGTCAAATAAAATGTCTAAGTCAGTATTTATCAAAAGGAAAAAAACATTAAATTATTAGCTCTATGTTTATATAAAATCAATTATGTCGGTTGATACCACCACTAGTTAGTGATATTAAAACTTATCAAAAGTAGTAGTAAAAAAAAAGAATATCTAATAGCCACTGATGTCCAAATAGTTGACATAGATATAGGACAATAACAATTTATATAAATTTGTAGGTTTGGTCAGTTGGTGAGTTAGGCTGCAGGAGTCAGGTGTAAAGAATAAGGGTTCATGAAACAAAAAAAATGAGGCTTCAAGAGTCAGGCTTCAAAAGTCAGGGTTTAAGAGTATGTTAACCTGATATACTGTACTAGTCTGTTAACGTGAAAATTTGTGAAATCACTAGAGCGAGAAAAGTAAAGTACGGTACACCACTTTGTTATTTTGAGATAATAGTACACTATATTAGGCTATGACGAGATACTACTCTTCATATTAGTGGAAACTAAAGTACTCCAGTCTGTGATATAAACAGTCATGTGGTGTACTTTAACAAATAGGCAACACTTGAGGAAATAATAAACACGTTGGTGAGATATAAGAATTATCACGGAAGAATATGTCCCTTGATATGTGTAAGTTGTCGTCCACAGTACAGACGAAAAAACATATCGTTCTTTGTTTTTAAAAGATATCAAGTGCATAAAAGTGTCCTGTGTTATATGTTTAAAGACCCTGGTCGTTGAAGCCCCTAAATACTAAATACTGTAAATTAAACAACACAAGGAAAGGCAATATCCGCAAGGTTTTAATCGAGTGTAAGTGTCGTGCGTATAATAAAATGTAAGACTTATTTGTATGACAAGGATTTGTACAAAAACACACGAAAGCCTTTGAATACCAATGTGACCACGTAAAATTTACTCCTGGCAACTTGGCATATTCAGACTTAAACCTCACTAAACGACCTTCCAAACTACACAGCTTAATTTATCTTTATCATCATGGCGAAATTTTTATAAAATAGAATTACGATGAGGTATTCAAATAGCCTAGTCGGTAGTTCGCATAATACAGTACTACGAAAATATTTGTTGCCATCCGAAGAACATTGTTTTTACTATTTTGATATCTTGGATAATTTAAAAAACTGAGATGATGTGTGAATTTGGTCCATTGTGTAGTGGCTTTTGAACTCGACAGTAATGGAAGAAAGAATTTAAAATTAGATAAATGAAACTAAAATAAAATATAATGGTAAGCAATTTATGCCTTGCTTTGGTGCATATACCACTCTGTATAGGTCCAAATAAAACTTAAATTTGTAAATGATAAATAAAAATATATTATAAATGATCCACTAAATTTAAAAGAAACTAAAGAAACTCGCATCGATTCACTTACATATGATTTAGTTTAAGTTTAATCTAGCTAAGTGTATGAATTTGCGTGTTGTTATGGTATGACTGAGAGGAAGATGGATAAAAATGAAGATTGGAGACATAAATACCGTAAGGTCAGGGGTGGCGCTGACTGGCTGCACAGTGAATTTTTCGACCTTGTAACCAAGCTTCACTCTGGCGCCTGGGGTTACAGTCAACTGTACCTGGTGTTATAGTGGCTTCCTGTACCTGGTGTTATAGTAGCCTCCTGTAACTGGTGTTATAGTGACCTGTACCTGGTGTTATAGTGGCTTCCTGTACCTGGTGCTATAATGGCTTCTTGTACCTGGTGTTATAATGGCTTCCTTTACCTGGTGTTACAGTGATCTGTACCTGGTGTTATAGTGGCCATATGTACATGGTGTTACAGTGAACTCCTATACCTGGTGTTATAGTGGCTTCCTGTACCTAGTGTTATAGTGATCTGTACCTGGTGTTATAGTGGCCTCTTGTACCTGGTGTTATAGTAACCTCCTGTACCTGGTGTTACAGTGATCTGTGCCTGGTGTTATAGTAGCCTCCTGTACCTGGTGTGATCTGTACCTGGTGATGTAGTGGCTTCCTGTACCTGGTGTTATAGTCATCTGTAACTGGTGCTGTAGTGGCTTCCTGTATCTGGTGTTACAGTGATCTCCTCTACCTGGTGTTATAGTGGCCATATGTACCTGGTGTTATAGTGATCTCCTGTACCTGGTGTTATAGTAGCCTCCTGTACCTGATTGCTCATGGATATGTTCTTCATTGCAAATGAACATCATAACATGAAGAATAAGAACATTTTCATTCAATTCTTGGCACATTGCTTAGTTTTTAATTACTGTCTATCGATTTTTCTTCTCGTTCCTTTTCTTTATCTGCCTCTGCTGTGTCATATCCATCTTGCCCTTTATATATAATTTATAATAAAATTACCCTTTATTTTCGTGTCTTCTGAATACGTCTCAAAATTATTTTAATAATTGTAATAGGCCCCTGTCTCATCAACAGAACGTATTATATAAATGGGTCAATACATCTGATATTATATTCAGACTCACCCCCCTGTAACTTTCCACTGTCTATGAGTGAGACATGATATGGACACGTGA
>NW_024755809.1:0-24741 GCF_018991925.1 Homarus americanus
CTGGGGTGTACCTGCGAGTGTCAGAGATGGCACCTGGGGTGTCAGGGGTGTGCTTGGGAGTGTCAGCGGTGTACCTGCGAGTGTCTTGAAGGTGTACCTGGGAGTGACAGGGATGTACCTGGGGTGTCCTTGTGATTGTGTTCTGCCGGTGTCAGCGTTGTGCCTGGGAGTGTCAGAGGTGCCTGGGGAATTGTCTGAAATTTGTACTGGGAGTGTCTGGGGTGTACATGGTGTCAGAGGTGTGCCTGGCAGTGTCAGCGGTGTGCCTGGGGAGTGTCGGCGGTGTGCCTATAGTGTGTCAGAGGTATGCACCTGGGAGTATCAGAGGTGTGCCTGGGGAGTGTCAGAGGTGTACCTAGGAGTGTCCAGAGAGGTGTGCAAGTGTCTGAGGTGTACCTGTGAGTGTCAGATGTGTGCCTGGGGTGTCCAGGGGTGTGCCTGGGAGTGTCAGTGGTGTGCCTAGGTGTCATGGTGTGCCTGGGGAGTGTCAGGGGTGTGCCTGGGGTATCTGAGGTGTACCTGGGTGTCTGATGTGTGCCTGGAGTGTCTGAGGTGTGGTGGGTGTCAGAGGTGTACCTGCCAGTGTCGGCGTGTGCCTGGGAGTGTCATGGGGTGTGCCTGGGGTATCAGAGTACACCTGGGAGTATCAGAGGTGTGCCATAGGTGTCCAGAGGTGTGCCTGGGAGTGTCAGAGGTGTGCCTGGGGTATCAGGGTGTACTTCTGGGAGTATCAGCGGTGTACCTGGGGTGTCAGAGGTGTACCTGGGGTGTCTGAGGGTGTGCGGAGTGTCTCAGTGTACATGGTGTCAGAGGTGTACCTGGCAGTGTCAGCGGTGTGCCGAGTGTCAAGGTGTACATGGTGTCTGAGGTGTGCCTGGGAGTGTCAGAGGTGTGCCTAGGGTCAGAGGTGTACCTGGGGTGTCAGGGGTGTGCCTGGGAGTGTCAGAGGTGTACCTGGGGTGTCAGAGGTGTGCCTTGGAGTGTCAGGGGTGTGCCTGGGGAGTGTCAGAGGTGTGCCTAGGAGTGTCAGGGTGTACCTGGGTGTCAGAGGGGTGTACCTGTAGTGTCAGAGGGTGTGCCTGGGAGTGTCAGGGGTGTACCTGGGGTGTCAGTGGTGTGCCAGGGTGTCAGCGGTGTGCCTTGGGGTGTCAGAGGTGTGCCTGGGGTATCTGAGGTGTGCCTGGGGTGTCTGATGTGTGCCTGGAAGTGTCTGGGGGTGTAATTGGGTGTCAGGGTGTACCTGCCAGTGTCAGCGGTGTGCCTGGGAGTGTCAGCGGTGTGCCTGGGGTGTCAGAGGTACACCTGGGTATCAGAGGTGTGCCTGGGAGTGTCAGCGGTGTGCCTGGGAGTGTCAGAGGTGTGCCTGGGAGTGCCAGAGGTGTGCCTGGGAGTGTCAGTGGTGTGCCTGGGAGTGTCAGGGTGTGTGCCAGGGGTGTCAGAGGAGTGCCTGGGAGTGTGAGAGGTGTGCCTGGGAGTGTCAGGTGTGACCAGGGTATCAGGTGTGCCTGGGGTGTCAGAGGTGTACCTGGGAGTGTCAGGAGGTGTGCCTGGGTATCAGAGTGTGCACCAGGGTGTCAGGTGAACCAGGTGGAGTGTCAGAGGAGTGCCTGGGAGTGTCAGAGGTGTGCAGGAGGTATCAGGTGTGCCTGGGAGTATCGGAGGTGTACCTGGGAGTGTCAGAGGTATGCCTGGGGAGTGTCTGAGGTGTGCCTAGAGAGTGTCAGGGTGTACCTGGGGTGTCAGGGGTGTGCCTGGAAGTGTCAGGGGTATACCAGCAGTGTCAGATGTGTACCTGGGGTATCTGAGGTGTGCCTACGAGTGTCAGAGGTGTGCCTGGGAGTATCAGGGGTGTACCTGGAGTGTCAGAGGTGTGCCTGCAGTGTCAGAGGTGTGCCTGGGAGTGTCAGGGATGTACCGGAGTGTCAGCGGTGTGTCTGGGGAGTATCAGCGGTGTACCTGGGGTGTCAGAGGTGTGCCTGGGAGTGTCTGGGGTGTACCTGGGGGTGTCTGGTGTGCCTGGAGTGTCTGAGGTGTACATGGAGTGTCAGAGGTGTGCCTTGCAGTGTCAAGCGGTGTGCCTGGCAGTGTCAGTGGTGTACCTAGGAGTGTCAGAGGTATACCTGGGGAGTATCAGAGGTGTGCCTGGGAGTGTCAGAGGTGTACCTAAGTGTCAAGAGTGTACCTGGGTGTCTGAGGTGTACCTGCGAGTGTCAGAGTGTACATGGAGTGTCAGAGGTGTACCTGGCAGTGTCAGCGGTGTACCTGGGAGTGTCAGCGGTGTACCTGGGGGTGTCAGAGGTATGCCTGGGAGTGAGGTGTGCCTGGGAGTGTCAGCGGTGTGCCTGGGAGTGTCAGGTGTGCAGGGGCTGGGTGTGCCTGGGAGTGTCGGTTTGTGCCTGGGGTGTCAGAGGTGTGCCTGGGAGTATCAGGTGTGCCTGAGTGTCAGAGGTGTACCTGGGAGTGTCAGTGTGTACCTGGCAGTGTCAGAGGTGTGCCTGGGGGTGTCAAGGTGTACCGGGGAGTCTCAGAGGTGTACCTGGGAGTGTCAGAGGTGTACCTACGTGTGTCAGAGGTGTACCTGGGAGTTTCGGAGGTGTGCCTGGGAGTGTCACAGGTGTGCCTGGGGAGTGTCTGGTGTACCTGGGGTGTCACAGGTGTGACCGGGGAGTGTCAGGTGTACCTGGAAGTGTCACGGTGTGCCTGGGAGTGTCAGCGGTGTACCTGGGAGTATCGGAGGTGTACCTGGGAGTGTCAGAGGTGTGCTTGGGAGTGTCAGAGGTGTACCTGGCAGTGTCAGAGGTGTTCCTGAGAGTGTTGGGGTGTACCTGGAAGTGTCAGGTGTGCCTGGGAGTGTCTGAGGGTGTACCTACGTGTGTCAGGTGTACCTGGGAGTTTCGGAGGTGTACCTGGGAGTGTCAGAGGTGTGCCTGGTGTCTGAGGTGTACCTGGGGAGTGTCACAGGTGTACCTGGGAGTGTCAGGGGTGTGCCTGGAAGTGTCTGAGGTGTGCCTGGGGTGTCAGGGTGTACCTGGGAGTGTCAGGGGTGTGACCTGGGGAGTGTCAGAGGTGTACCTGGGATTGTCGGAGGTGTAACTAAGTGTCCGGAGGTAGCTTGGGATTGTCTGGGGGTGTGCCTGGGAGTGTCAGAGGTGTGCCTGGGAGTGTCAGGGGTGTACCTGGGGAGTGTCTGAGGTGTACCTGGGGAGTGGCCTGGATGTGTTGATGTGTACATGGTGTGGTGTACCTGGCAGTGTTAGCGCGTGCTTGGGAGTGTCAGCGGTGTACCTGGGAGTGTCAGAGGTATACCTGGAGTATGAGGTGTACCTGGGGTATCAGAGGTGTACCTGGGAGTGTCAATGGTGTGCCTGGAAGTGTCAGGGGTGTGCCTGGGAGTGTCTGAGGTGTGCCTGGGGTGTTTGAGTGTACCTGGAAGTGCCTGAGGTGTGCCTGGGGTGTCAGAGGTGTGCCTGGGGTGTCATGGGTGTGCCTGGGGTGTCAGGGGTGTAACTGGGATTGTCGGAGGTGTAACTAGGGGTGTCGGAGGTAACTGGGATTGTCTAGGTGTACCTGGGTGTCAGAGGTGTGCGAGTGTCAAGGTGTGCCTGGGGATGTCAGGGGTGCAACTGGGAGTGTCTGAGGTGTACCTGGGGTGTCTGGGGTGTGCCTGGGGAGTGTCTGGTGTGCCTGGGGAGTGTCAGAGTTGTACCTGGGAGTGTCAGGGTTTGCCAGGGAGTGCCAGAGTAGTACCTGGGAGTGTCAGTGGTGTGCTGCAGGAGTGTCGAGTGTGTGCCAGGTAGTGTCAGCGGTGTACCTGGGAGTGTCAGTGGTGTACCTGGGAGTGTTGAGAGGTGTGCAGGGCGTCAGAGGGTACCTCGAGGTGTCAGAGGTGTGCCTGGGAGTGTCTGAGGTGTATCTGGAGTGTCAGAGGGTGGCTGGAGTGTCAGAGGTACCTGGGAGCGTCAGAGTACCTGGGAGAGTCAAGGAGTTCCTCAGGTGGTAGAGGTGTACCTGGGAGTGTCTGAGGTGTGTCTGGGAGTGTCAGAGGTGTACTGGGAGTGTCAGAGGTGAACCAGGGAGTGTCAGAGGGTACCGGGAGTGTCAGAGGTGTACCTGGAGATTATCAGGTGTACCTGGGAGTATCGGAGGTGTACCTGGGAGTGTCAGAGAGGTGTACCTGGGAGCGTCTGAGGTGTACCTGGAGTGTCAGAGGTGTATCTGGGAGTATCAGGGGTGTACCTGAGGTGTCAGGGGTATACCAGGGAGTGTTAGATGTGTGCACCGGGAGTGTCTGAGGTGTACCTGCGAGTGTAGAGGTGTGCCTGCAGTGTCTGAGGTGTGCAGAGTCTCAGAGGTGTACCTGGGGTGTCAGGGTGTGCCTGGGGTGTCAGCGGTGTGCCTGGGGAGTGTCAGAGGTATGCCTGGGGTATCAGAGGTGCCTGGGAGTATCAGAGTTGTACCTGGGGTGTCAGAGGTGTGCAAGTGTGGGGTGTACCAGGGGGTGTCAGAGAGGTACCTGGGGTGTCAAGGTGTATGTCAGAAGTATCAGAGGTGTGCCTGGGAGTTTCGGAGGTGTACCTGGGAGTGTCAGAGGTGTGACCTGGGAGTGTCTGAGGTGTGGAGTGTCAGAGGTGTACCTGGGGTGTCAGGGTGTACCTGGAAGTGTCAGTGGTGTACCTGGGAGTGTCAGAGGTGTGCCTGGGAGTGTCTGAGGTGTGCCTGCAGTGTCAGAGGTGTGCCTGGGGAGTGTCAGGGGTGTGCCTGGGAGTGTGCGGTGTGCCTGGGGTGTCAGCGGTGTGCCTGGGAGTGTCAGCGGTGTGCCTGGGAGTGTCAGAGGTATGCCTGTGGGTGTCAGAGGTGTGCCTGGGGTGTCGAGTTACCAGGTGTCAGAGGTGTGCCAGGGGTGTCAGAGGTGGTACCTGGGGTCTGAGGTGTACCTGGGAGTCTCAGAGGTGTACCTGGGGTGTCAGGGTGTAACCGGAGTGTCAGGTGTAACTAGGTGTCAGGAGGTACCTGGGTGTCTGAGGTGTGCACGGAGTGTCAGAGGTGTGCCTAGAGTGTCAAGGTGTGCCTGGGGTGTCAGGGGTGCAACTGGGAGTATCTGAGGTGTACCTGGGAGTGTCTGGTGTACCTGGGGGTGTCTGAGGTGTACCTGGGAGTGTCAGGTTGTGCCTGGGGAGTGTCAGAGGTTTGCACCAGTGCCAGAGTAGTACCTGGGAGTGTCAGTGGTGTACCTGGGAGTGTCAGGTGTGTGCCAGGGAGTGTCAGAGAGGGTGACCTGGTAGTGTCAGCGGTGTACCTGGAGTGTCAGTGGGTGTGCACAAGTGTCAGAGGTGCCTGGGAGTGTCAGAGGTGTACCTGGGAGTCAAGGAGTGCCTCCGGAGTGTCAGAGGTGTGCCTGGGTGTCTGAGGTGTATCTGGGAGTGTCAGGAGAATGGCTGCTGGAGTGTCAGGGGTGTACCTGGGAGTGTCAGAGGAGTACCTGGGGAGCGTCAGAGGAGTGCCTGGGAGAGTCAAGAGTGCCTCAGGTGTTAGAGGTGTGCCTGGGAGTGTCTGAGGTGTACTCTGGGAGTGTCAGAGGTGTGCCTGGGAGTGTCAGGGTGACCCTGGGAGTGTCAGAGGTGTGCCTGGGGTGTCAGGAGGTGTGCCTAGGGGTGTCAGAGGTGTACCTGGGAGCGTCTGAGGTGTACCTGGGGTGTCAGAGGTGTGTCTGGGAGTATCTGGGGGTGTGCCTGGAAGTGTCAGGGGTATACCAGGGAGTGTTAGATGTGTGCCTGGGGAGTGTCTGAGGTGTACCTGGAGTATCAGAGGTGTACCTGGAGTGTCTGAGGTGTGCCTGCAGTCTCAGAGGGTGTGCCTGGGGTGTCAGGGGTGTGCCTGGGAGTGTCAGCGGTGTGCCTGGGAGTGTCAGAGGTATGCCTGGGAATGTGAGGAGGTGTGCCTGGGGTGTCAGGTTGTGCCTGGGAGTGTCAGAGGTGTGCCTGGGAGTGTCAGGGTGTACCTGGGGTGTCGGGGTGAACCAGGGAGTGTCAGAGGGTACACCGGAGTGTCAAGGTGTATCTCGGAGTATCAGAGGTGTGCCTGGGAGTTTCGGAGGTGTGCCTGGGAGTGTCAGAGGTGTGCCTGGGAGTGTCTGAGGTGTGCCTGGGGTGTCAGAGGTGTGCCTGGGAGTGTCAGGGGTGTACCTGGAAGTGTCAGTGGTGTTCCTGGGGTGTCAGAGGTGTGCCTGGGGTGTCAGGTGTGCCTGCAGTGTGGGGTGTACCTGGGGTCTCAGGGGTGTACCTGGGAGTGTCAGAGGTGTGCCTGGGAGTGTGGCGGTGTGCCTGGGGTGGCGGTGGCACCTGGAGTGTCAGCAGTGTGACCTGGGAGTGTCAAGTATACCTGGGAGTATCAGAGGTGTACCTGGGAGTATCAGAGTTGTACCTTGGGTGTCAGAGGTGTGCCTGGAGTGTCAGAGGTGTACCTGGGGTGTCAGGGGTGTACCTGGGGTGTCTGAGGTGTACCTGGGAGTGTCTGGTGTGCCTGGATGTGTTTGATGTGTACATGGAGTGTGGGGTGCTGTGTGTTAGCGGCGTGCTTGGGAGTGTCAGCGGTGTGCCTGGGAGTGTCAGTATACCTGGGAGTATCAAGTATGCCTGGGTATCAGAGGTGTACCTGGGGGTATCAAGGGTGTGCCTGGGAGTGTCAATGGTGTGCCTGGAGAGTGTCAGTGTGTGCACAGGGTGTCTGAGGTGTGCCTAGGTGTCTGGGGTGTGCCTGGGTGTCAGAGGTGTGCCTGGGTGTCAGAGGTGTGCCTGGGGTGTCAGAGGTGTGCCTGGGGTGTCAGGGGTGTGCCTGGGTTGTCGGAGGTGTAACTAGGGTGTCGGAGGGAGTAACTGGGATTGTCTGAGGTGTACCTGTGTCAGAGGTGTGCCTGGGAGTGTCAAGGTGTACCTGGGAATGTCAGGGGTGCAACTGGGAGTGTCTGAGGTGTACCTGGGGTGTTGGGGTGTGCCTGGGGTCTCAGAGTTGTGCCTGGGAGCGTCAGAGAGGTTTACCTGGGGTGGTAGTACCTGGGAGTGTCAGTGGTGTGCCTGGGAGTGTCAGGTGTGTACCAGGGAGGTGTCAGAGGGTGCCTGGTAGTGTCAGCGGTGTACCTGAGTGTCAGGGGTGTACCGGAAGTGTCAGCAGTGTACCTGCAGTGTCAAGTGTGCCTGGGAGTGAATGTACCTGGGAGTGTCAGCGGTGTATCTGGGGAGTATCGCGGTGTGTACGGAGTGTCAGAGGTGTGCCTGGGAGTGTCTGAGGTGTACCTGGGAGTGTCTGAGGTGTACCTGGAAGTGTCTGAGGTGTACATGGAGTGTCGGTGTGCCTGGCAGTGTCAGCAGTGTGCAGTGTCAGTGGTGTACCTAGGGAGTAGAGACATGCACCGGAGTATCAGAGGTGTGCCTGGGAGTGTCAGGGGTGTACCTAGGGTGTCAGAGGGTGGCCCTGGGGTGTCAGTGTGCCTGCAGTGTCTGAGGGTGCATGGAGTGTCACAGGTGTACCTGGCAGTGTCAGCGGTGTGCAGTGTCGCAGTGTACCTGGGAGTGTCAGAGGTATGCTGGGGTGCAGAAGGTGTACCTGAGTGTCAGCAGTTATGCCTGGGAGTGTCAGGAGTGGTGCACCGGGAGTGCCACAGGTGTGCCTGGGGAGTGTCAGTTTTGTACCGGAGTGTCAGAGGTGTACCTGGGAGTATCAGATGTACCTGGGGTATCAGAGGTGTGCTTGGCAGTGTCAGAGGTGTGCCTGGCAGTGTCAGAGGTGTACCTCTGGGAGTGTCAAGGTGTACCTGGGAGTCTCAGAGGGTGTACCTGGGAGTGTCAGAGGTGTACCTACGTGTGTCAGAGGTGTGCCTGGGGTTTGGTGCCTGGGGTGTCTGGGCCTGGGAGTGTCTGAGGTGTGCCTGGGAGTGTCTGGGTGTGCCTGGGGTGTCAGGGGTGTACCTGGAGTGTCAGCGGTGTACCTGGGAGTGTCAGCGGTGTACCTGGGAGTATCGGAGGTGTACCTGGGAGTGTCAGAGGTGTGCTTGGGAGTGTCAGAGGTGTACCTGGTGTCAGAGTGTTCCTGAGTGTTGGGGTGTGCCTGGAGTGTCAGGGTGTGCCTGGGAGTGTCTGAGGTGTGCCTGCGTGTCAGAGGTGTGCCTGGGGTTTCGGAGGTGTGCCTGGGAGTGTCAGGGTGTACCTGGGGTGTCTGAGGTGTATCTGGGAGTGTCACAGGTGTGCCCGGGAGTGTCAGGGGTGTGCCTGGAAGTGTCAGGGGTGTACCAGGAGTGTCAGAGGTGTGCCTGGGAGTGTCTGAGGTGTGCCTGCAGTGTGGTGGTACCTGGAGTGTCAGGGGTGTGCCTGGGGTGTCAGCGGTGTGCCTGGAGGTGTCAGAGGTATGCCTGGGGTATGAGAGGTGTGCCTGGGGTATCAGGTTGCCTGGGGAGTGTCAGAGGTGTACCTGGGGAGTGTCAGAGGGTGTGCCTGGGAGTGTCAGGGGGTGAACCAGGGAGTGTCAGAGGAGTACCTGGGAGTGTCAAAGGTGTATCTCAGGTATCGAGGTGTACCTGGGAGTTTCGGAGGTGTGCCTGGGAGTGTCAGAGGTGTACCTGGGAGTGTCTGAGGTGTGCCTGGGAGTGTCAGAGGTGTACCTGAGAGTGTCAGGGGTGTACCTGGAGTGTCAGTGGTGGACCTGGGAGTGTCAGAGGTGTACCTGGGAGTGTCTGAGTGTACCTGCAGTGTCAGAGGTTACCTGGGAGTCTCAGGGGGTGTACCTGGGAGTGTCAGCGGTGTACCTGGGAGTGTCAGCGGTGTACCGAGTGTCAGCAGTGTACCTGGGAGTGTCAAGTATGCCTGGGAGTATCAGAGACTGGGTATCAGAGTTGTACCTTGGAGTGTCAGGAGGTGTACCTGCAAGTGTCAGAGTGTACCGAGTGTCAGGGGTGTACCTGGGGTGTCTGAGAGTGTACCTGGGAGTGTCTGAGGTGTACCTGGATGTGTTGTGATGTACATGGAGTGTCGGAGGTGTACCTGGCAGTGTTAGCGGCGTGCTTGGGAGTGTCAGCGGTGTACCGAGTGTCAGAGGTATACCTGGGGTATCAGAGGTGTACCTGGGAGTATCAGAGGTGTGCCTGGGAGTCAATGGTGTGCCTGGAAGTGTCAGGGGTGTGCCTGGGAGTGTCTGAGGTGTGCCTGGGGTGTCTGGTGTGCCTGGAAGTGTCTGAGGGTGTGCCTGGGGTGTCAGAGGTATGCCTGGGGTGTCAGAGGTGTACCTGGGAGTGTCAGGGGTGTAACTGGGATTGTGTCGGTGTGAACTAGGAGTGTCGAAGGTAACTGGGATTGTCTGAGGTGTACCTGGGAGTGTCAGAGGTGTACCTGGGAGTGTCAAAGGTGTACCTGGGAATGTCAGGGGTGCAACTGGGATTGTCAGGTGTGTACCAGGGAGTGTCAGAGGAGTACCTGGTAGTGTCAGCGGTGTACCTGGGAGTGTCAGGGGTGTACCTGGAAGTGTCAGCGGTGTACCTGCGAGTGTCAGAGGTGTACCTGGGAGTGTCAGGGATGTGTACCTGGGGTGTCGTGGAGTATCTGGGAGTATCAGCGGTGTACCTGGGAGTGTCAGACGTGTACCTGGGAGTGTCTGAGGTGTACCTGGGAGTGTCTGGGGTGTACCTGGAAGTGTCTGAGGTGTACATGGGTGTCAGAAGGTGTACCTGGCAGTGTCAGCGGTGTACCTGGCAGTGTCAGTGGTGTACTAAGTGTCAGAGGTATACCTGGGAGTATCAGAAGGTGGCCTGGGAGTGTCAGAGGTGTACTGGAGTGTCAGAGGTGTACCTGGGGTGTCTGAGGTGTACCTGCGAGTGTCAGAGGGTGTGCATGGGTGTCAGAGGTGTACCTGGCAGTGTCAGCGGTGTACCTGGGAAGTGTCGTGGTGTACCTGGGAGTGTCAGAGTTATGCCTGGGAGTACCAGAGGTGTACCTGGGAGTGTCAGCGGTGTACCTGGGAGTGTCAGAGGTGTACCTGGGAGTGCCACAGGTGGACCTGGGAGTGTCAGTTTTGTGTACCCGGGAGTGTCAGAGGTACCTGGTAGTGTCAGCGGATGTACGCGGGAGTGTCAGGGGTGTACACCAAGTGTCAGCGGTGTACCTGCAGTGTCAGAGGTGTACCTGGGAGTGTCAGGGATGTACCTGGGAGTGTCAGCGGTGTACGGGAGTATCAGCGGTGTACCAAGTGTCAGATGTGTACCTGGGAGTGTCTGAGGTGTGCCTGGGAGTGTCACAGTGGCCGGAAGTGTCAGAGGTGTACATGAGTAGTCAGAGGTGTACCTGGCAGTGTCAGCGGTGTACCTGGCAGTGTCAGTAGGTAGCCCTAGGTGTCAGAGAGTGGGTGTACCTGGGAGTGTCAGCTGGTGTACCTGGGAGTGTCAGAGAGGTGGACCTGGGAGTGGCCACAGGTAGCCTGCGGAGTGTCAGATTTGTACCTGGGAGTGTCAGAGGTGTACCTGAGTGTCACAGGTAGTGCCAGGAGTGTCTGAAGGTGTACCTGGGAGTGCGAGAGGTGCGGAATTGTCAGAGGTGTACCTGGGAGTGTCAGAGGTGCACCGAGTGTCCAGAGGTGTAACTGGGATTGTCGGAGGTGTAAATAAGTGTCAGAAGGAGTAACTGGGATTGTCTGAGGTGTACCTGGGAGTGTCAGAGGTTACCTGGGGGTGTCAAGGTGTGCCTGGGAATGTCAGGGGTGCAGCTGGGAGTGTCTGAGGTGTACCTGGGAGTGTCCGAGGTGTACCTGGGAGGTCTGGGGTGTCCGGAGGTGTCAGGGTGTACCGAGTGTCAAGGTTTACCAGGAGTCCAAGTAGTACCTGGGTGTCAGTGGTGTAACCTAGGAGTGTCAGGTGTGTACCAGGGAGTGTCAGAGAGTACCTGGTAGTGTCAGCGGTGTACGAGTGTCAGAAGGTGTACCTGGAAGTGTCAGAGGTACCTGCAGTGTCAGAGGTGTCCCTGGGAGTGTCGAGGGATATGCCTGGGAGTGTCAGCGGTGTATCTGGGAGTATCAGCGGTGTACCTGGGAGTGTCGAACTGTGTACCTGGGAGTGTCTGAGGTGTACCTGGGAGTGTCACAAGGTGTACCTGGAAGTGTGAGAGTGTACATGGAGTGTCAGAGGTGTACCTGGCAGTGTCAGCAGTGTACTAGCAGTGTCAGTGGTGTACCTAAGTGTCAAGTATGCCAGGGGTATCAGAGAGTGTACACCAAGTGTCAGAAGTGTACCTAGTGTCAGAAGTGTACACCGGGGTGTCTGAGGTGTACCTGCGAGTGTCAGAGGGTGTACATGGGTGTCAGGAAGTGTACCTGGCAGTGTCAGAGGTGTACCTGGGAGTGTCAGCGGTGACCCAGGAGTGTCAGAGAGCCTGCAGGGTACCAGAGGTGTACCTGGGAGTGTCAGAGGTGTACAGGGAGTGTCAGAGGTGTACCGGAGTGCCACAGGTGTACCTGGGAGTGTCAGATTTGTACCTGGGAGTGTCAGGAGGTGTACCTGGGAGTATCGGAGGTGTACCACTGGGAGTGTCAGAGAGTGTACTTGGGAGTGTCAGAGGTGTACCTGGCAGTGTCAGAGGTGCCTGGGAGTGTCAAAGGTGTACCTGGGAGTCTCAGGGGTGTACCTGGGGTGTCAGAGGTGTACCTACATAGTGTCAGGGTGTACCTGGGAGTTTCGGAGGTGTACCTGGGAGTGTCAGAGGTGTCCTTGGAGTGTCAGAGGTGTACCTGGGAGTATCGGAGGTGTACCTGGGAGTGTCAGAGGTGTACTTGGGAGTGTCAGAGGTGTACCTGGCAGTGTCAGGTGTTCCTGAGGTGTTGGGGTGTACCTGGAAGTGTCAGAGGTGTGCACCGGGTGTGCAGGGTGTACCTGCGGAGTGTCAGAGGTGTGACCTGGGAGTGTCGGAGGTGTACCTGGAGTGTCAGGAGGTGTACCTGGGAGTGTCAGAGGTGTACCTGGGAGTGTCAGGTGTACCAGGGAGTGTCGGGGGTGTACCTAGGTGTCAGGGGTGTACGAAGTGTCAGAGGTGTACTGGGAGTGTCAGAGGTGTACCTGCGAGTGTCAGAGGTGTACTGGGAGTGTCAGGGGTGTACCTGGGAGTGTCAGAGGTGTGCCTGGGAGTGTCAGAGGTATACCTGGGAGTATGAGAGGTGTACCTGGGAGTATCAGAGGTGTACCTGGGAGTGTCAGAGGATTGGCCGCACAGGAGTGTCAGAGGTGTACCTGGGAGTGTCAGGGGTGAACCAGAGTGTCAGAGGAGTACCTGGGAGTGTCAAGGTGTATCTCGGAGTGTCAGAGGTGTACCTGGGAGTTTCGGAGGTACCTGGTGTCAGGGTGTACCTGGGAGTGTCCAGGGGTGTACCTGGGGATGTCAGAGGTGTACCTGGGGAATAGAGGTGTACCTGGAAGTGTCAGTGGTGTACCTGGGAGTGTCAGAGGTGTGTACCTGGGAGTGTCACAGGGTGTACCTGCAGTGTCAGAGTGTACACAGGAGTCTCAGGGGTGTACCAAGTGTCAGCAGTGTACCTGGAGTGTCAGGGTGTACCTGAAGTGTCAGCAGTGTACCTGGGAGTGTCAAGTATACCTGGGAGTATCAGAAATTGTACCTGGGAGTATCAGAGGTGTACCTTGGAGTGTCAGGGTGTACCTGCGAAGTGTCAGAGGTGTACCTGGGAGTGTCAGGGGTGTACCTGGGAGTGTCCAGGGTGTACCTGGGAAGTGTCTGAGGTGTACCTGGGTATTGTTGATGTGTGTACATGGAATGTCCGGAGGTGTACCTGGCAGTGTCAGCGGCGTACCTGGGAGTGTCGAGAGTGTACCTGAGTGTCAAGTATACCTGGGAGTATCAGAGGTGTACCAAGTATCAGAATGTACCCCGAGTGTAATAGTGTACCAAAGTGTCAAGAAGGTGTACCTGGGAGTGTCACAGAATTGTACCTGAGTGTCTGAGAGTGTACACCAAGTGTCTGAGGTGTACACGAAGTGTCAGAGGTGTACCTAGAAGTGTCAGAAGGTGTACCTGGGAGTGTCAGGGGTGTAGCTAGTTGTCGGAGAGTGTAACTAGGAGTGTCGAAGGAGTAGCAGGATTGTCAGAGGTGTACCAGAGTGTCGAGGGTGAACACCTGGGAGTGTCAAAGGTGTACCTGGGAATGTCAGGGGTGCAACTGGGAGTGTCAGGTGTGTACCAGGGAGTGTCAGAGGTGTACCTGGGAGTGTCAGAGGTGTACAGGAGTGTCAGGGGTGTACCTGGAAGTGTAGCGGTGTACCTGCGAGTGTCAGAGGTGTACCTGGGAGTGTCGAGGATGTACCTGGGAGTGTCAGAGGTGTATCTGGGAGTATCAGCGGTGTACCTGGGAGTGTCAGGCGTGTACCTGGGAGTGTCTGAGGGTGTACCTGGGAGTGTCGAAGGTGTACCTGGAAGTGTCCAGGGAGTGTACATGGGTGTCAGAGGTGTACCTGGCAGTGTCAGAGGTGTGCCTGGGAGTGTCAGTGGTGTACCTAGGGAGTGTCAGAGGCATACCTGGGAGTATCAGAGGTGTACCTGGGAGGTCAGAGGTGTACCTGGGAGTGTCAGAGGTGTACCTGGGAGGCCAAGGTGTACCTGGGAGTGTCAGATTTGTACCTGGGAGTGTCAGAGGTGTACCTGGTAGTATCGGAGGTGTACCTGGGAGGTTCGGAGGTGTACTTGGGAGTGTCAGAGGTACCTGGCAGTGTCAGAGGTGTACCTGGAGTGTCAGAGGTGTACCTGGAGTCTGAGAGAGGTGTACCTGGGAGTGTCAGAGGTGTACCTACGTGTGTCAGAGGTGTACCTGGGAGTTTCTGGAGGTGTACCTGGGAGGTCACAGGTGGTACCTGGGAGTGTCTGGAGGTACCTGGGAGTGTCACAGGTGTACCTGGGAGGCTCAGGGGTGTACCTGGAAGTGTCAGGGTGTACCTGGGAGGTCAGCGGTGTACCTGGGAGCACGGAGGTGTACCTGGGAGGTCAGAGGTGTACTTGGGAGTGTCAGAGGTGTACCTGGCAGTGTCAGAGGTGTTCCTGAGAGTGTTGGGGTGTACCTGGAAGTGTCAGGAGGTGTACCTGGGAGTGTCTGGAGGTACCTACGTGTGTCAGAGGTGTACCTGGGAGTTTCTGGAGGTGTACCTGGGAGTGTCAGAGAGGTGTACCTGGGAGTGTCTGAGGTGTACCTGGGAGTGTCAGAGGTGTACCTGGGAGGTCAGGGGTGTACCTGGTGTCAGCGGCGTACCTGGGAGTGTCAGAGGTGTACCTGGGAGGTCAGCACCTGGGAGGCCAGAAGTGTACCTGGAGTATCAGAGGTGTACCTGGGAGTATCAGAGTTGTACCTGAGTGTCAGGAGGTGTACCTGGGAGGCCGAGGTACCTGGGAGGCCAGGAAGGTGTACCTGGGAATGTCAGGGGTGCAACTGGGAGTGTCTGAGGTACCTGGGAGTGTCTGAGGTACCTGGGAGTGTGTGAGGTACCTGGGAGTGTCAGAGTTGTACCTGGGAGGTCAGAGGTTTACCTGGGAGTGCCAGAGTAGTACCTGGGAGGCCAGTGGTGTACCTGGGAGAGTCAGGGTGTGTACCAGGTAGTCAGAGGAGACCTGGTAGGTGTCAGCGGTGTACCTGGGAGTGTCAGTGGTGTACCTGGGAGTGTTAGAGGTGTACCTGGGAGCGTCAGAGAGTACTGGAGTGTCAGAGGTGTACCTGGAGTCAGGGTTGTACCTGGAGGCCGGCGGTGTACCTGGGAGTGTCAGCGTAACTGGGAGTGTCAGAAGTATACCTGGGAGCATCAGAGGTGTACCTGGGAACATCAGAGTTGTACCTTGGAGTGTCAGAGGTACCTGCGAGTGTCAGAGGTGTACCTGGGAGGTCAGGGGTGTACCTGGAGTGGGGCCAGCGGTGCACCTGGGAGGCCAGAGGAATACCTGGGAGTATCAGAGGTGCACTGGGAGTGTCTGAGGTACCTGGGAGTGTCAGAGGTGTACCTGGAGTGCCAGGGTGCCTGGGAGGCCAGGCGTACTGGGAGGTTGGGAGGTGTACCTGGGAGGTTGGGGTGTAACTGGGATTGTCGGAGGTGTAACTAGGAGTGTCGGAGGAGTAACTGGGATAGTCTGAGGTGTACCTGGGAGTGTCAGAGGTGACCTGGGAGGCCAAGGTGTACCTGGGAATGTCAGGGGTGCAACTGGGAGTGTCTGAGGTGTACCTGGGAGTGTCTGAGGTGTACCTGGGAGTGTCTGAGGTGTACCTGGGAGTGTCAGAGTTGTACCTGGGAGTGTCAGAGGTTTACCAGGAGTGCCAGAGTAGTACCTGGGAGTGTCAGTGGTGTACCTGGGAGTGTGAGGTGTGACCAGGTAGTGTCAGAGGAGTACCTGGGAGTGTCAGAGGTGTACCTGGGAGTGTAGTGGTGTACCTGGGAGGCAGAGGTGTACCTGGGAGCGTCAGAGGAGCACTGGGTGTCAGAGGTGTACCTGGAGTGTCTGAGGTGTATCTGGGAGTGTCAGAGGAGTAGCTGGGAGTGTCAGGGGTGTACCTGGAGTGCTCGGAGGAGTACCTGGGAGCGCTCAGAGGAGTACCTGGGAGAGCCAAAGGAGTTTCGGAGTGTTAGAGACCTTGGAGTGTCTGAGGTGTACCTGGGAGTGTCAGAGGTGTACCTGGGAGTGCTTAGAGGAGAGGTGTACCTGGGAGCATCAGGGTGTACCTGGAAGTGTCAGGGGCATACCAGGAGTGTCAGATGTGTACCTGGAAGTGTTAGAGGTGTACCTGGGAGTGTCAGAGGTGTACCTGGGAGTGTCTGAGGTGTACCTGGGAGTGTCAGAGGTGTACCTGGGAGTGTCAGGGTGTACCTGGGAGTGTCAGAGGTGTACCTGGGAGTGTCAGAGGTATACCTGGGAGTATCAGAGGTGTACCTGGGAGTATCAGAGTTGTACCTGGGAGTGTCAGAGGTGTACCTGGGAGTGTCAGGGGTGAACCAGGGAGTGTCAGAGGAGTACCTGGGAGTGTCAAAGGTGTATCTCGGAGTATCAGAGGTGTACCTGGGAGTTTCGGAGGTGTACCTGGGAGTGTCAGAGGTGTACCTGGGAGTGTCTGAGGTGTACCTGGGAGGTCAGAGGTGTACCTGGGAGGTCAGGAGTGGTACCTGAAGTGCTGGGTGGTGTACCTGGGAATGGTCAGAGGTGTACCTGGGAGTGTCTGAGGTGCACCCGGGAGGTCAGGAGGTGTACCTGGGAGGCCAGGTGTACCTGGGAGTGTCAGAGGTGCACCTGGGAGTGTCATCGGTGTACCTGGAGGCTGAAGTGGTGTACCTGGGAGGTCAGAGGCATACCTGGGAGGCCGAGGTGTACCTGGGAGCATCAGAGGTGTACCTGGGAGCGTCAGGAGGTGTACCTGGGAGTGTCAGAGGTGTACCTGGGAGTGTCTGAGGTGTACCTGGGAGTGTCAGAGGTGTACCTGGGAGTGTACCTGGGAGTGTCAGGGGTGTACCTGGGAGGTCAGAGGTACCTGGGAGTGTCAGAGGTGTACCTGGGAGTGTCAGGGGTGTAACTGGGAGTGTCGGAGGTGTAACTAGGAGTGTCGGAGGAGTAACTGGAATTGTCTGAGTGTACCTGGGAGGCTGGAGAGGTGTACCTAGGAGGCCAAGGTGTACCTGGGAATGTCAGGGGTGCACCTGGGAGTGTCTGAGGTGTACCTGGGAGAGTCTGAGGTGTACCTGGGAGTGTCTGAGGTACCTGGGAGTGTCTGAGTTGTACCTGGAGTGTCAGAGGTTTACCTGGGAGTGCCAGAGTAGGGTACCTGGGAGGTCAGTGGTGTACCTGGGAGTGCCAGGTGTACCAGGGAGTGTCAGGTGAGTACCTGGGAGGTCGGAGGTGTACCTGGGAGGTCAGTGGTGTACCTGGGAGTGTCAGAGGTGTACCTGGGAGCGTCTGGAGGAGTACCTGGGGTGTCAGAGGTGTACCTGGGAGTGTCTGAGGTGTACCTGGGAGTTCAGAGGAGTAGCTGGGAGTGTCAGGGGTGTACCTGGGAGAGCCAGAGGAGTACCTGGGAGCGTCAGAGGAGTACCTGGGAGAGTCAGAGGAGTACCTGGAGTGTCAGAGGTGTACCTGGGAGTGTCTGAGGTGTACTTGGGAGTGTCAGAGGTGAACCAGGGAGTGTCAGAGGAGTACCTGGGAGGTCAGAGGTGTACCTGAGAGCACGGAGGTGTACCTGGGAGGTCGGGAGGTACCTGGGAGGCCAGAGGTGCACCTGGGAGCGTCTGAGGTGTACCTGGGAGTGTCAGGAGGTGTATCTGGGAGTATCAGGTGTACCTGGAAGTGTCAGGGGTATACCAGGGAGTGTCAGATGTGTACCTGGAGGTCTGAGGTGTACCTGTGAGTATCAGAGGTGTACCTGGGAGTGTCTGAGTGTACCCGAGTCTCAGAGGTGTACCTGGGAGGTCAGGGGTGTACCTGGAGTGTCAGCGGTGTACCTGGGAGTGTCAGAGGTATACCTGGGAGTATGGAGAGGTGTACCTGGGAGTATCAGAGTTGTACCTGGGAGTGTCAGAGGTGTACCTGGGAGTGTCAGAGGTGTACCTGGGAGTGTCAGGGGTGAACCAGGAGTGTCAGGAGGAGTACCTGGGAGTGTCAAAGGTGTACCTCGGAGCATCAGAGGTGTACCTGGGAGTTTCAGAGGTGTACCTGGGAGGTCAGAGGTGTACCTGGGAGTGTCTGAGGTACCTGGGAGTGTCAGAGGTGTACCTGGGAGTGTCAGGGGTGTACCTGGAAGTGTCGGGGTGTACCTGGGAGTGCTCAGTGTACCTGGGAGAGGCTGAGGTGCACCCGGGAGTGTCAGAGGTGTACCGAGAGTCCAGGTACCTGGGAGGTCAGCGAGGTACCTGGGAGGTTGGGGCGGTACCTGGGAGTGTCAAGGTGCACCTGGGAGTGTCAGCGGTGTACCTGGGAGTGTCAGAAGGATACCTGGGAGTACAGAGGTGTACCTGGGAGTATCAGAGTTGTACCTTGGAGTGTCAGAGGTGTACCTGCGAGTGTCAGAGGTGTACCTGGGAGTGTCAGGGTGTACCTGGGAGTGTCTGAGGTACCTGGGAGTGTCTGAGGTGTACCTGGATGTGTTTGATGTGTACGAGTGTCGGAGGTGTACCTGGCAGTGTTAGCGGCGTACCTGGGAGGCGTCAGCGGTGTACCTGGGAGTGTCAGAGGTATACCTGGGAGCATCAGAGGTGTACCTGGGAGCATCAGAGGTACCTGGGAGTGTCAATGGTGTACCAAGTGTCAGGGGGTGTACCTGGGAGTGTCTGAGGTGTACCTGGGAGTGTCTGAGGTACCTGGAAGTGTCTGAGGTGTACCTGGGAGTGCAGAGTGCACGAGTGTCAGAGGTACCTGGGAGGTCAGGTGTAACTGGGATTGTCGGAGGTGTAACTAGAGGTCGGAGGAGTAACTGGGATTGTCTGAGGTGTACCTGGGAGTGTCAGAGGTGTACCTGGGAGTGTCAAAGGTGTACCTGGGAATGTCAGGGGTGCAACTGGGAGTGTCTGAGGTGTACCTGGGAGTGTCTGAGGTGTACCTGGGAGTGTCTGAGGTGTACCTGGGAGTGTCAGAGTTGTACCTGGGAGTGTCAGAGGTTTACCTGGGAGTGCCAGAGTAGTACCTGGGAGTGTCAGTGGTGTACCTGGGAGTGTCAGGTGTGTACCAGGGAGTGTCAGAGGAGTACCATAGTGTCGGCGGTGTACCTGGGAGTGTCAGTGGTGTACCTGGGATGTTAGGAGGTGTACCTGGGAGCGGTCAGAGGAGTACCCCGGGGTGTCAGAGGTGTACCTGGGAGTGTCTGAGGTGTATCTGGAGTGCCTGAGGAGTAGCTGGGAGGCTCAGGGGTGTACCTGGGAGTGTCAGAGGAGCACCTGGGACGTCAGAGGAGTACCTGGGAGAGTCAAAGGAGTTCCTCGGAGGTTAGAGGTGTACCTGGGAGTGTCTGAGGTATCTGGGAGGTCAGGAGGCACTGGAGGTCAGAGGTGAACCAGGGAGGCCAGAGGAGTACCTGGGAATGTCAGAGGTGTACCTGAGATTATCGGAGGTGTACCTGGGAGTATCGGAGGTGCACTGGGAGTGTCAGGGGTATACCAGGGAGGCAGATGGTGTACCTGGGAGTGTCTGAGGTGTACCTATGCCGAGGTGTGTACCTGGGAGTGTCTGAGGTGTACCTGAGTCTCAGAGGTGTACCTGGGAGTGTCAGGGGTGTCCACCTGGATGCTGGGGTGTACCTGGGAGGCCAGAGGTATACCTGGGAGTATCAGAGTGCACTGGGAGTATCAGAGTTGTACCTGGAGGCTCAGAGGTGTACCTGGGAGGTCAGGGGTGAACCAGGGAGTGTCAGAGGAGCACCTGGAGGCCGAGGTGTATCTCGGAGCATCAGAGGTACCTGGGAGTTTCGGAGGTGTACCTGGGAGTGTCAGAGGTACCTGGAGTGTCTGAGGTACCTGGGAGTGTCAGAGGTGTACCTGGGAGGTCAGGGTGTACCTGGAAGTGTCAGAGGTACCTGGGAGTGTCAGAGGTGTACCTGGGAGTGTCTGGAGGTGTACCTGCGAGTGTCAGAGGTGTACCTGGGAGTGTCAGGGGTGTACCTGGGAGCACTGGAGGTGTACCTGGGAGTGTCAGGGGTGTACCTGGAGGTGCTAGGCGGTGTACCTGGGAGTGTCAGAGGTATAACTTGGAGCATCAGAGGTGTACCTGGGAGTGTCAGGAGTTGGGCCTGGGAGGCTCAGAGGTGTACCTGGGAGGTCAGAGGTACCTGGGAGTGTCTGAGGTACCTGGGAGTGTCAGAGGCACCTGGGAGGTTGGGGGTGTACCTGGGAGTGCTCAAGGTGTACCTGGGAGGCCAGGGTCTCGAGTGTCGGAGGTGTAACTAGGAGTGTCGGAGAGTAACTGGGATTGTCCGAGGTACCTGGGAGGCTAGAGGTGTACCTAGGAGTGTCAGAGGTGTACCTGGGAATGTCAGGGGTGCAACTGGGAGTGTCTGAGGTGTACCTGGGAGGCTGTGCGAGGTTGAGGTGTACCTGGGAGTGTCTGAGTTGTACCTGAGTCAGAGGTTACCTGGGAGTGCCAGAGTGTACCTGGGAGTGTCAGTGGTGTACCTGGGAGAGTCTGTGGTGGTGTACCAGGAGGTCAGAGGAGTACCTGGTGTCAGCGGTGTACCTGGAGTGTCAGTGGTGTACCTGGGAGTGTCAGAGGTGTACCTGGGAGTGCTCAGAGGAGCACTGGGGTGCGGAGGTGTACCTGGGAGTGTCTGAGGTGTATCTGGGAGTGTCAGAGGAGTAGCTGGGAGGCCAGTACCTGGGAGTGTCAGAGGAGTACCTGGAGTCAGGAGGAGTACCAGAGTCAAAGGAGACCTGGAGTGTTAGAGGTGTACCTGGGAGTGTCTGAGGTGTATCTGGGAGGTCAGAGGTACCTGGAGTGTCAGAGGTGAACCAGGAGGTCAGAGGAGTACCTGGGAGGCCAGAGGTACCTGAGAGTATCGGAGGTACCTGGGAGTATCGGAGGTGTACCTGGGAGGTCAGAGGTACCGGGAGCGTCTGAGGTGTACCTGGGAGTGTCAGAGGTGTACCTGGGAGCAGGTGACCTGGAAGTGTCAGGGAAGAACAGAGTGTTAGATGTGTACCTGGAGTGTCTGAGGTACCTGAGACTAGAGGTGTACCCGGGAGTGTCTGAGGTAACTTGGGAGTCTCAGAGGTGCACCTGGGAGGTTGGGGTGTACCTGGGAGGTCAGGCACTGGGAGTGCTGAGGTACCTGGGAGGCATCAGAGGTACCTGTATACTGGGGTGTACCTGGGAGGCCAGAATGGGAGGCTGGGAGGTACCTGGGAGTGTCAGGGGTGAACCTGGGAGGCTGGGGTGGTATCCTGGAGGCCTAGAGGTGTACCTGGGAGTGTCGGAGGTACCTGGGAGCGTCAGAGGCACCTGGGAGTGTCTGAGGTGTACCTGGGAGGTCAGAGGTGCATCCAGAGCATCAGGTACCTGGAAGTGTCAGGGCATACCAGAGTGTTAGATGGGTACCTGGGAGGCCAGGTACCTGGGAGGTCAGAGGTGTACCTGGGAGTGTCTGAGGTACCTGGGAGTTCCAGAGGTGCCTGGGAGTCAGAGGTGTACCTGGAGTGTCAAGGTGTACCTGGGAGGTCAGAGGCATACCTGGGAGTATCAGAGGTACCTGGGAGTATCAGAGGTGTACCTGGGAGTGTCAGGAGGTGTACCTGGGAGTGTCAGGGGTGTACCGGGAGTGTCAGAGGAGTACCTGGGAGTCAGAGGTGTACCTGGGAGTGTCAGAGGTGTACCTGGGAGTTGAGGCACCTGGGAGTGCCGAGGTGTACCTGGGAGTGTCTGAGGTGCACCTGGGAGGCAGAGGTGTACCGAGAGGCAGGGGTGTACCTGAAGTGTCAGTAAAACGGGAGTGTTGGGAGGTACCTGGAGGCCTGAGGTGTACCTGGGAGTGCCAGAGGTGTACCTGGGAGGTCAGTGTACCTGGGAGTGCTCAGGTGTACCTGGGAGGCCATGGTGTACCTGGGAGTGCTGGGCGGTGTACCTGGAGTGTTGGGAGGTGGCTACCTGGGAGGTCAGAGGTGTACCTGGGGAGTCAGAGTTGTACCTGGGAGGCCAGAGGTGTACCTGGGAGTGTCAGAGGTACCTGGGAGTGTCTGAGGTGTACCTGGGAGTCTCAGAGGTGTACCTGGGAGTGCCTGGGTGTACCTGGGAGTGTCAGAGGTACCTGGGAGTGTCAGAGGTGCCTGGGAGGCGAGGCACCTGGGAGCAGAGGTGTAATCAGAGCGTTGGAGGTGTAACTGGGAGTGTCAGAGGAGTACCTGAATGCTCAGAGGTGTACCTGGGAGTGTCAGAGGTACCTGGGAGTGTCAGAGGTGTACCTGGGAATGCTTTGGGTGCAACTGGGAGTGTCTAGGAGGTGTACCTGGGAGTGTCAGAGGTGTACCTGGGAGGTCTGAGGTGTACCTGGGAGTGTCAGAGGTGCACTGGGAGGTCAGAGGTGTACCTGGGAGTGCCAGAGGCACCTGGGAGTGTCAGGGGTGTACCTGGGAGTGTCAGTGATACCAGGAGCTGGGAGGAGTACCTGGGTGCAGCACCTGGAGAGCTGTGGTGGTACCTGGGAGTGTCAGAGGTGACCTGAGCTCAGAGGAGTACCTGGGGTGTCAGAGGTGCACTTGGAGGTCGGAGGTGTGAGTCTCGAGGAGGCTGGGAGTGTCAGGGGTGTACCTGGGAGGTCAGAGGAGTACCTGGGAGCGTCAGAGGAGTACCTGGGAGAGTCAGTGAGTACTCCCTGGAGTGTCAGGAGGTACCTGGGAGTGTCTGAGGTGTATCTGGGAGCTGAGGTGAACCTGGGAGTGTCAGAGGAGTACCTGGGAGGTTCAGAGGTGTACCTGGGAGTATCGGAGGCACCGGGAGTGTCGGAGGTGTACCTGGGAGTGTCAGAGGTGCAGATGTCTGAGGTGTACCTGGGAGGCTGGGAGGTGTACCTGGGAGTGATCAGGGGTGCACCAAGGTCAGGGGTATACCAGGGAGCAAAGATGTGTACCTGGGAGTGTCTGAGGTGTACCTGTGAGGCATCAGAGGTACCTGGGAGTGTCTGAGGTGTACCTGGGAGTGCCAGGAGGTGTACCTGGGAGTGTCAGGGGTGTACCTGGGAGGCTGAAGGTGTACCTGGGAGTGCTGGGAGGTATACCTGGGAGTATGAGAGGTACCTGGAAGTGATCAGAGGTGTACCTGGGAGGTCAGAGGTGTATCGGGAGGTCAGGAGGTGTGCAACCTGGGAGGCTGGGGGTGAACCAGGGAGTGTCAGAGGAGCCTGGGAGTGTCAGGTATTCGAGTATCAGAGGTGTACCTGGGAGTTTCGGGAGGTGTACCTGGGAGTGTCAGAGGTACCTGGGAGTGTCTGAGGTGTACCTGGGAGGTCAGAGGCACTGGGAGTGTCAGGTGTACCTGAAGTGTCAGTGGTGTACCTGGGAGGTCAGAGGTGTACCTGGGAGTGTCTGAGGTGTACCTGGGAGCAGCCGAGGTGTGGCCCAAGTCCCAGGGTACCTGAGCAACTGGGGAGGTGTACCTGGGAGTGCTGAGGTGTACCTGGGAGTGCAGAAGGTGTACCTGGGAGGTCATGTGCACCTGGGAGTGTCAGAAGCATACCTGGGAGGTCAGAGGTGTACCTGGAGTATGACAGTGTACCTGAGTGTCAGAGGTGTACCTGGGAGTGTCAGAGGTGGTACCTGGGAGTGTCAGGGGTGCACCTGGGAGGTTCAAGGTGTACCTGGGAGGTCTGAGGTACCTGGATGTGTTTGATGGGCACATGGAGTGTCGGAGGTGTACCTGGGCAAGTAGGCGGGTGCACTTGGGAGGTGGGCGGTGTACCTGGGAGTGTCAGAGGCATACCTGGGAGTATCAGAGGTGTACCTGGAGCATCAGAGGTGACCTGGGAGTGTCAATGGTGTACCTGGAAGTGTCAGGTGTACCTGGGAGTGTCTGAGGTGTACCTGGGAGTGTCTGAGGTGGGCACTGAAGTGTCCGAGGTGTACCTGGGAGGCCGAGGTGTACCTGGGAGGTCAGAGGTGCACCTGGGAGTGTCAGGTGTATACCACGGAGTGTAACCAGGAGTGTCGAGGAGTAACTGGGATTGTCTGAGGTGTACCTGGGAGGCCAGAGGTGTACCTGGGAGTGCTGCAATGTACCTGGAATGTCAGGTGCAACTGGGAGTGTCTGAGGTGTACCTGGGAGTGTCTGAGGTGTACCTGGGAGTGTCTGAGGTACCTGGGAGTGTCAGAGTTGTACCTGGGAGGTCAGAGGTTTACCTGGAGTGCCAGAGTAGTACCTGGGAGGTTGGAGGTGTACCTGGGAGTGTCTGAGGTGTATCTGGGAGTGTCAGAGGTGTACCTGGGAGGCCAGAGGTGAACCAGGAGTGTCAGAGGAGTACCTGGGAGGCTGGGAGGTGTACCTGGAGAGTATCGGAGGTACCTGGGAGCACGGAGGTGTACCTGGGAGGTCAGAGGTGTACCTGGAGCGTCTGAGGTGTACCTGGGAGTGTCAGAGGTGTACCTGGAGTACCAGGGTGTACCTGGAAGTGTCAGGGGTATACCAGGAGGTCAGATGTGCACTGGGAGTGTCTGAGGTGCCTGCAGGCTCAGAGGTGCACCAGGCTCTGAGGCACCTGGGAGTCTCAGAGGTGTACCTGGGAGTGTCAGGGGTGTACCTGGGAGCACAGTGTACCTGGGAGTGTCAGAGGCATACCTGGGAGTATCAGAGGTGTACCTGGGAGTATCAGGTTGTACCTGGGAGGTCAGGAGGTACCTGGGAGGTCAGAGGTGTACCTGGAGTGTCAGGGGTGAACCAGGAGGTCAGAGGAGTACCTGGGAGTGTCAAAGGTGTATCTCGGAGTATCAGAGGTACCTGGGAGTTTCTGGAGGTGTACCTGGGAGTGTCAGAGGTGTACCTGGGAGTGTCTGGAGGTGTACCTGGGAGTGTCAGGAGGTGACCTGGGAGTGTCAGGGGTGTACCTGGAAGTGTCAGTGGTGTACCTGGGAGTGTCAGAGGTGTACCTGGGAGTGTCTGAGGTGTACCTGCGAGTGTTAGGAGGTGTACCTGGGAGTGTCAGGGGTGTACCTGGGAGTGTCAAGAGGTGTACCTGGGAGGTCAAGGTGTACCTGGGAGTGTCAGCGGTGTACCTGGGAGGCAGAGT